>NC_083423.1:54890451-55190451 GCF_020745735.1 Hemiscyllium ocellatum
ACCCAGACAGACACAGACACACACACAGACACACGCAAGCACAGACACGCACGCACAGACATACACACAGACACACACACACACACACACAGAGACACACACACACAGACCCTCAGACACAGACACTCACACACAGACACATACACAGGCACTCACACATACAGACACACAGACACATGCACGCACAACACACAGACACACACAGAGACACATACAGACACACACACACAGACACACATACAGACAGACACACTCTCACATACAGACATTCACACATACAGACACACAGTCACGCACACACAGACACGCACATACAGACACACACACTCACACACTGACTCGCACCACGGAGACACACACAGGGACACACAGACATAGAGACACACGCACTGACACACGCACAGACACCCACAGAGGCACACAGACACACACACAGACACAGACACACACACACACACATAGACACACACACAGAATACACACAGACACACACACACACACACACACACAGACACACACACCGACACACTCACATACACACTGACAAACACAGACACACACACAGACACACACAGCACACACACACACAGGCACACACACACACACACACACACACAGCAGACACACACACAGGCACACACACACACACACACACACACACACACCGGCACACACACACAGGCACACACACACAGACATACACATAGACACAGACCTGCACAGACAAACACACACAGACACAGACATAGACACACACACGCATACACAGACGCACACACAGTGCACACACACAGACGCACACAGACACACACAGGCACACACACACACAGACACACGCATAGACACCCACACAGACACACACACACAGACACACACACACAGACACACACAGGCACTCACAGACACACGCACACAGACACACACACAGACACAGACACACACAGTCACACACAGACACACAGACACAGACACACACACACAGACACACACAGGCACACACACAGTCACACACAGGCACTCACAGACACACACAGGCACACACACACACACACACACACACATACAGACACCGACCCGCACAGACAGGCACACAGACACACATGCATAGACACACACACAGACACATACACAGACACACACGCACAGGCACACGCACAGGCACAAGCACAGACACACGCACAGACACAGACATGCACGCAAACATACACACAGACACAGAGGCACAGACACACACACAGACACACACATACAAACTCACAGACACCCATACTCTCACACACAGACAGGCACACACACACACAGACACACACACACACACAGACACACACTGAGACACATACACACAGACACTCAGACACAGACACTCACACACAGACACATACACAGGCACTCACACATACAGACACACAGACACATGCACGCACAGACACACAGACACACACAGAGACACATACAGACACACACACAGACACACAGAGACAGACACTCTCACATACAGACATTCACACATAGACACACAGAGACACATACAGACACACAGACAGACACACTCAAACATACAGACACTCACACTTACAGACACACAGACACACAGTCACGCACACACAGACACACACATACAGACACACACACTCACACACTGACTCACACCACGGAGACACACACACTCAGACACACACAGGGACACACAGACATAGAGACACACGCACTGACACATGCACAGACACACACACAGAGACACACACAGAGACACTCACACACAGACACTCACACGTACAGACAGACACATAGACGCACAGACACATGCATGCGCAGACACGCTCGCACAGACAAGCACACGCACACAGAGACACTCAGACACAGACACACACAGACACACACAAACATGCACACACAGACACATGCACGTAGACACACACGCACAGACACATAGACGCACACACAGAGACACACACAGAGACACAGACAGACACACTCACACATACAGACATGCACACACAGACACATGCACACACAGACACACGCACACACAGACACACACACAGAGACGCATACACATACAGACACACAGACACAGACACATGCACAAACACGCACACACAGGCATGCGCACAGACGCTCACACAGACATGCACACACAGACACACGCATGCATAGGCACACGCACGCACAGACACACACTCGCACAGACACATGCACAGACACATACACAGACACACACAAATATAGAGACACTCACACAGACACACACACACAGACATTCACACAGACACACACAGACACAGAGACATCACACATACAGACACTCACACATACAGACACACACAGACACACACGCACAGACACACACACAGAGACACACACAGAGACGCACACACAGAGACACATACAGAGACACATTCAGACACACAGGCACACACACACAGACACACACACATAGAGACACACACACACAGACACACGCACAGACACCCACACAGACATACACACACACACACACAGTCACACACAGGCACTCACACACACACACACACACACACATACATACAGACACTGACCCGCACAGACAGGCACACAGACACACAGTCAGACACACAGACATGCACGCACACAGACAGACACACACACACAGACACACACAGACACACACAGACACAGACATACACACAAACATACACACAGACACCCATACTCTCAGACACAGACACACACAGACAGACATACACACAGACAGACACACACAGACAGGCACACACACACCCAGACACACACACACCCAGACACACACAGACACACACACAGACAGACACACACACACAGACACACGCAAGCACAGACACGCACGCACAGACATACACACAGACACACACGCACACACTGAGACACACACACACACAGACACATACACAGGCACTCACACATACAGACACACAGACACATGCACACACAGAGACACATACAGACACACACACAGACACACACAGACAGACACACTCTCACATACAGACTCACACATACAAACACACAGAGACACATACAGACACACAGACACACACAGACAGACACACTCACACATACAGACGCTCACACTTACAGACACATAGACACACAGTCACGCACACACAGACACGCACATACAGACACACACACTCACACACGCACAGAGACACTGACTCACACCACAGAGACACACACACTCAGACACACACAGGGACACACAGGCATAGAGACACACGCACTGACACATGCACAGACACACACACAGAGACACTCACACACAGACACTCACACGTACAGACAGACACACATACAGACACAGACGCACAGACACATGCATGCACAGACACGCTCGCACAGACAAGCACGCACACACACACAGACACTCAGACACAGACACACACAAATACACACACACAGACACTCACACATACAGACACAAACACAGACACATGCACACACAGACACATGCACGTAGACACACACGCACAGACACATAGACGCACACACAGAGAAACAGACAGACACACTCACACATACAGACACTCACACATACAGACATGCACACACAGACACACAGACACAGCCACACACACAGACACATGCACACACAGACACACGCACGCACAGACACACGCACAGACACACACACAGAGACGCACACACATACAGACACACAGACACAGACACATGCACAAACACGCACACACAGGCATGCGCACAGACGCTCACACAGACATGCACGCACAGACACACACGCACAGACACACACTTGCACAGACACACACACAGACACACACAGAGACACACACAGATATAGAGACACTCACACAGACACACACAGACACAGAGACACACACATACAGACACTCACACATACAGACACTCGCACAGACACACAGGCACACACGCACAGACGCACACACAGAGACACATACAGAGACACATTCAGACACACAGGCACACACACACACAGACACACACATACACACAGACATACAGACACACACACATAGAGACACACACACACGCACTTTCTGTCACGCACACCATATCTTTCTGTCTCACACACTCTCACGCACACACACTTCTCATATATGCACACAAACACACTCTCTGTCTCACGCACTCTCTGACTCTGTGTGCGTGTGCATATGAGAGAGAGAACATGTGTGTTTGAGAGAGAGAGAGACACACACACACACAAAATAATTCATGCCATCAGCGCTGAGTAATTTGTTACAAACCCAGCTGGCATTCTGCCCACTGCCTCCCTGCCTGCCCATGCCCCCACCGCCATTTAATTCACAGTCAATTGTCAGCTCCCCAGGGGGCAAATCTTGGTTTTTAACAGGAAGCAGAAAGAGACAAGGTAACTGCTGTGGAGGTGGGGCGGGGTTCCACCATAATGGGTCCCTGGACCTGTCCAAACATCTTCCCCCACAACCTCACCCCACCTCCAGTTCGTTCCTCTGTCCAACCACCCCACCCCACCTCATTCCTCTCCCATCCATTACCTCACAGGCCCTGACCCCCATCTTCCCTCACCAGACCCTGCTAACCTGGCCCTCCACCAGCAACCCAAGCACTTCTCCATATCATCCAGTGCAACTCACCAGCTGCAGTACCAGCAGTGGCCACATCAAGGAGAGGGCGTACTTGTGATACTGTAAAGCAGCCAGCCTTTGATTGGTTAGCCAGTCTCTGAGGTGGGACTTCCAGACCCCATTTGACATCAAGCACGCTGCCAGCCAATTAACAATGCCCTGTAATCTCTGCTGGAATAGTCTGATTTATCAATCTTGCCCCAAAGCCCTTTGCTGGGAGTGATTCACTCAGTGAACGTCACTCAGGAACCTGCATTCCAGTCAAAACGGGTCACGTTTGTCATGTGACTCCTGGTTCTTTGGCCAATCACCTTGAATCTCTGACATCGGGTTACTAACCCCTTCGACCGCTTGGAAAACATGGTTTTAAACAACTCCATCAGACCTTCATGCTCTAAGGAGAAGAACTCTAGCCTCTGCTCATGGCAGAATAATTCCACTCAGTCAAACTTTCTCACTCACTTTGTCTCTCGTGGATTCACTGAACAACGCGAAAGGTCTTTGTGAGGTGATTGTCTACAAATGCTGCCTTGCCCACCATTTTGAAACAATGCAAAGAGAGCACTATGGGAGCCAAAGTGGTGAGAGTGAGGAGTCCAAACAAGAGAGAGAGAAAATTGACACCGAAGTCAGCAGCGTAGTGGACAATGAAGAAGGTTATTGACCTTGATCAGATGGGCCTGCTGGACTGAGGAGTGTCAGATGGCGTTTAATTTAGATAAATGTGAGGTGTTGTATTTTGGAGAAGCAAATCAGGGCAGCATTTATACATTTCATGGTAAGGCCCTGGGGAGTGTTGCTGAGCAAAAAGACCTTGGGCCGGCACAGTGGCTCATTGGTTAGCACTGCTGCCTCACAGCGCCTGGGACCCAGGTTCGATTCCAGCTTTGGGTGACTGTCCATGTAGAGTTTGCCTATTCTCCCCGTGTCTGCGTGGGTTTCCTCCGGGTGCTCCAGTTTCCTCCCACAGTCCAAAGATGTGCAGGTTAGGTAGATTGGCCATGCTAAATTGCCCGTAGTGTTTAGGGATGTGTAGATTAGTTGCATTAGTCAGGGGAAATGTAGAGGGAATGGGTTTGGGTGAGATACTTTTCGGAGGGTCAGTCTGTACATTGTTGGGCCGAATGGTCTGTTTCCACACGGTAGGGATTCTGTGAGTCCGTGAATTGCAGAGGTACAAGTGCACGGTTCCTTAAAAATGGAGTCACAGTGGATAGGGTGGTGAAGAAGGCGTTTGGTATTTGCCTTTATTGGTCAGTGTATTGAGTATGGAAGTTGGGAGGTCATGTTGTCACTGTACAGGATATTGGTTAGGCCACTTTTGGTGTATTGCATTCAGTTCCAGTCTCTCTGCTATAGGAAAGATGTCATGAGACTTGAAAGGATTTAGAATATGTTGCTGGGGTTGGAGGGTTTGAAGGGAGAGACTGGGAGAGTAGGGGAGTCCAGAACTAGAGGGCATAGAGTCATAGAGACATACAGAATGGAAACAGACCCTTCAGTCCAACTCATCCACACCAACCAGATATCCTACATTAATCTAGTCCCATTTGTCAGCACTTGGCCCATACCCCTCTGAACCCTTCCTGTTCATAAACCCATCCAGATGCCTTTTAAATGTTGTAATTGTATCAGTCTCCAACACTTCCTCAGGCAGCTCATTCCATACACGTACCACCCTCTGTGTGAAAACATTGCTCCTTAGGCCCCTTGTAAATCTTACCCCTCTCACCTTGAACATCGAGCCTATCCTTTTGAACTCCCTTACCCTGGGGAAAAGACCTAAACTATTTACCCTCTCCATGCCCCTCATGATTTTATAAACCTCCACAAGGTCACCCCTCAGCCTCCGACGCTGCAGGGAAAACAGCCCCAGCCTGTTCAGCCTCTCCCTACAGCTCAATCCCTCCAACCCTGGCAACATCCCTGTAAATCTTTGCGGAACCCTTTCAGTTTAACAGAATTGAATGCTATATTCTAAAAGTGGGCTAATCAGTGTCCTGTACAGCTGCAACATGACCTCCTAATTCTTATACAGTCGGTTCTGATATAATGCAATAGTTCCATTCATGTGCAATCTCGCATTATAAGCAAATCGCACAATAGCCACACCATTAAAACTAACGGGGCCAGAATCCAGTTATAGCTAATACAGCTAAGGAAAGTTCACCATCTACAAATGATGGTCTAAATTCTTCAAATGCATTAAGGCCAATTTGTGTTGAAGAAACACACCTTGTTGCAGAGCCAACTATACTCAGTGCACTAACTCATAAAGGCAAGCATACCAAACACCACCTTCACTATACTGTCTACCTGAGACTCCACTCTCAAGGAACTATGAACCTGCAATCATGAGACGGGAAAGATTTAAAAGGGACCTAAGGGGCAACTTTTTCCTGCAGAGAGCGATGTGTGGACCCCCAGAGGAGGTGATGAAGACGGGTACAATTACAACATTTAAAGGGCATCTGAGTGGGTACATGAGGAGGAAGGGTTTAAATGGATATGGGCCAAATGGGACTAGATTAATTTAGGGTATCTGGACTGGAGGGTCTGTTTCTGTGCTGTACGTCCCTGATTATAAAATGCTGGGAGTGTGGAAAGAGGAAGCTGGTGTCTCGCAACATCTCGTGGTGGAGAAAGTAAATTTCAGCTCTGCGTTCTGAAGGGCAATACTCCAGACAGGACAGCTGGAAGCTCGGCATGTGACTCCCATTGGGAGGTTTATAGATGAGATTTCATGGGATTGCAGTGTCCTGTGAAGGGTGGGGTTTTATTATATGCTATTTACCGTAACAGATTGATTCCTGGGATGTCACGACTGATGTATAAAGAGAGACTGGATCGGTGAGGGCTATATTCCCTGGGGTTTAGACAAATGAGGGGATCTCATAGAAACCAATAAAATTGTAACAGAGCTAGACAGGGTAAGCTGAGGATGGATGTTCCCGGTGACCGTGAGTCCAGAACCAGGGGATCCCAGACTAAAGATGCGACTGGAATGAGGAAACATGTCTTCACCCAGAGAGTGGGGAGCTGGTGAAATTCTCTGCTACAGAAAGCAGTGAGGCCAAAACATTAAACAAGAAGGAATTAGATAAAAGTGTGCAGGTTAGGGTGGATTGGCCCTGCTACATTGCCCATAGTGTCCAGGGATGTGCAGGCTGGGTGGGTTAGCCATGGGAAATGTGGGGCTATAGGGTGGGGTCTGGGTGGGATGCTCTTCAGAGAGTTGGTATGAACTTAATGGGCTGAATATTCTGTTTCCACACTATAGGCACTTTATGAGAGAGAGTGAGGGGTGTGTGTGTGTGTGTGTGTGTGTGTGTGTGTGTGTGTGTGTGTGTGTGTGTGTGTGTGTGTGTTTGAGTGGGTGGGGTGTGTGTGGGTGTGTGTTTGAGTGGGTGGTGTGTGTGTGGGTGTGTGGGTGTGTGTGTGTGTAATGTTGTAAGATTACTAAAACCGTGGAGGTTAGTGGGGAGAGAATGGAGCTGTTTCTGCGTTGTGTTTGTAGCTGACCGGATTTATAACCGTGTTTGTCTGCAGAAACCTGGAGCCTTAGACACTGGGGTGAGAATCCCATCACCCAATCCCGACATTCTGGGGATGGGGAGAGATGGCACTGTATGTTCTATACTCGACCAGCCGATTCCCCTGGACAGGTTGGTGCTGAAGAACATTGATCCATTAAATTCAGCAGGTACGTGGCTCACCTCGATCTGGCAAAGGGCTGTTTGCAGGCGCTGTGATTGGAGTAGAACGATGTGGCACAATAATTAGGAAACCACAATGAGCTCTTTGCAATTTCTGATTAGTCAATTACAAAACGAATCGCCAGTGCCATTCTGGTTCCTGGGATTATTTTGACCTTTTTCAATCTTTATTGCTAAAGTGATGGGAGGAGGTTCACTGAGTGATTTACTCCCATGGTTACTCAATCACAGGAGATGTTTGTTCATTCACCTGTTATCCTGTGTATGTGTGTGATTGGTTTTAGATGAAATTTCAAGTTGGTGTTGCTATTAGTGATTTCTATTGGACAGTTCTCAGTTAAAGAATTAACCAGGGGACAAATGTTGAAGTAACCAGAACAAATATTTAGCAGTTTTAACCTTCAGGACGATGCTTTGACTGTATATCACCATCGCCTCCCCCTCTGTTAGGCCCCGTGGTATTATCACTGGACTGTTAACCCCGAGATGCAGAAAATGTTCTGGGGATCTGGGTTTGGATCACACCGTGGCATATGGTGGAATTTGAATTCAATGGAACAAAATGTGGAATTAAGAGTCTAGCGATGACCATGAATCCATTGTTGATTGTTGGAAAAACCCACCTGGTTCACTAATGCCCTTGAGGGAAGGAAACTGCCATCCTTACCCAGACTGGCCTACACGTGACTCCAGACCCACTACCCTCTGGGCAATTAGGAATGGGCCTAGCCAGCGTTGCCCTCATTCCGTGCCTGCATAAAGAGAAACAAACAATCCTGAAAGTGTCATCTCCACTCTGCCACTGTGTTGGTGACACGGTGGCACAGTGGTTAGCACTGCTGCCGCACAGCGCCAGAGACCCGGGTTCATTCCCGACTCAGGCGACTGACTGTGTGGAGTTTGTACATTCTCCCCGTGTCTGCGTGGGTTTCCTCCGGGTGCTCCGGTTTCCTCCCACAGTCCAAAGATGTGCAGGTCAGGTGAATTGGCCATGCTAAATTGCCCGTAGTGTTAGGTAAGGGGTAAATGTAGGGGTATGGGTGGGTTGCGCTTCGGCGGGTCGGTGTGGACTTGTTGGGCCGAAGGGCCTGTTTCCACACCGTAAGTAATCTAATCTAATCTAATCAAATATCATTCAGAAAGAAAAAATACAGCATTCCCTTCAAAAACGGCAAGTTGCCTCAAAGCCAATACTTTCTCTTGCAAAATGGACAAACGCAGAAGGGAATAAAGTCAGAAATCACACGACACCAGGTTATAGTCCAACAGGTTTATTTGAAATAACAATCTTTCGGAACATAGCCCCTTAGTCACGCTCCGACAGCTTGTGACGTTAAATAAATGGTTTGGACTATAACCTGGTCACGTGTGATAACACTGGCATACTCCACCTCATGGAAGGGAGTAGTCAGGGACTTAGAATAAGTTACCAACCTGGACAGGTTTTTAAAATTCAGTCGTGGGATGTGGGTGTCACTGGCTGGGCCGTGCCTATCCCTAGTTGCCCCCTGAGAGGTAGTGAGCTGTCTTCTCTTTGAACCACTGTAATCCATTGGGATGAGGAAAGCCCCCAGTGCCCTTAGACAGAAAGTTACGGGAGTTTGACCCGGCAAAGGCATTTGTGAACTAACCAGGTCAAATGCAGACCCAGAGGACTTCCTCAAATAATCCAAAGATGTTGGAAATCTGAACCGAAAAACAGAATGTGCTGGAGAAACGTAGTGCGGTCTGGGAGAGAAGCAGAGTTAACATTTTGATGTTCTGAAAAGGGGTTCACTGGACTCAAAGCTTTATTTCTCTCTCCAGATCGGCTGAGTCTCTCCAGCAGTTTCTCTGTTCCATGCTGAGAACAGGGAATTTTCAAAAGGACAAACTCCTCTCCAGTCAGGCTCCATCCCGAACACTTCATGAGCAACGCCATGCAAATTGACTAAGACAAATCCTGCTCTGTCCCACACCCCAAGAAAGACACAATCGCTGTTTTGTCCTTTGGGAGTCATGGAATCTCTACAGTGTGGAAGGAGGCCATTTGGCCCATCAAGTCCATACCAACCCTCTGAAAAGGATCTCACCCAGACCTACCCCCTATCCCTGCATTCCCCATGGGCCAACCCATCTAGTCTGCACATCCCTGGGCACTATGGGTAATTTCCCATGGCCAAGCCACCTGACCTGCACAATTTCTGACTGTGGGAGGAAACCGGAGCACCCGAAGGAAACCCACGCAGACACGGGGAGAATGTGCAAACCCCACACAGTCAGGTGCATGAGGGTAGAATCGAACCTAGGTCCCTGGCACTGTGAGGCAGCAGGGCTAATCACTGAGTCACTGTACCATCTTTTATTTCTTTTCATTTACTAAATACCCTGTCTCTCGCAGGTTGTGGATTACATAATGTTTTTCTAGTGATCCATCAAAACCGATATCAGCAGTGCATCGGGATCTTCACCCTGCAATCTCCGTCAGAGCCTGTTAAGGTAAGGCGATGGTGATGAAGACTGGAAGATTTTCTCTGCCCGGGAGGGGGTGGGGTGGGATGGGGCGGGGATAGGGCACTCATCTCCTCAAGGGGAAAGGCTGGAGGGATGTGCACTGAGGGTCAGATTTCCCAAAACTGGGATTAAAATGACCCCTTCCTTGTCCGCTTTCACCTGGACTGTTTGCAGGCAAGCAGGGACCCTCTTTGGGTATTGCGGCTAAACCACTCGCTCTAGTGTTGAGATGCAGCACACTGTTTACCCAAGCTCACTCGGGTAACTGAGATGGACAGAGTTTTCACAGTGACCCTGGGAACCCAAGAAGGCTGGGACTCACAGTCAGGAGAGAGGTTGTTGGTGCTGCTCACAGTCTCTGTAGCACAGTGTGCGTTCGACGCTAGGCTTCATGCACATCACTACACCTGGGTCTGGCACTTAGAGGCCATCAGCACTTCACCCCAGCAGCTCAGTCACTCAGACAGCTCCACCGCGCAACTTGGAGGAGGGACATAAGTAATGTCACTGAAGTCAACACCCCCCTGCAGCAATACTTCATCCACCACTGCTCCAAAAGGCAGACACAGAGTGCACGCAGCGATCAGTCTGGAAGGAGGTGAAACCCCTTAACACTGACTCCCCAGGGAAAGGACCAGCTCTCTCCCCCTGTCTCAGTCACACTCACTCCCCAGGTAAAGGACCAGCTCTCTCCCCCTGTCTCAGTCACACTCACTCCCCAGGTAAAGGACCAGCTCTCTCCCCCCGTGTCAGTCACACTGACTCCCCAGGTAAAGGACCAGCTCTCTCCCCCTGTCTCAGTCACACTGACTCCCCAGGTAAAGGACCAGCTCTCTCCCCCTGTCTCAGTCCCACTCGCTCCCCAGGTAAAGGACCAGCTCTCTCCCCCCGTGTCAGTCACACTGACTCCCCAGGTAAAGGACCAGCTCTCTCCCCCTGTCTCAGTCCCACTCGCTCCCCAGGTAAAGGACCAGCTCTCTCCCCGTGTCTCGGTCACACTGACTCCCCAGATAAAGGACCAGCTCTCTCCCCCTGTCTCAGTCACTCTCACTCCCCAGGTAAAGGACCAGCTCTCTCCCCCTGTCTCAGTCACACTCACTCCCCAGATAAAAGGCCAGCTCTCTCCCCCTGTCTCAGTCACACTCACTCCCCAGGTAAAGGACCAGCTCTCTCCCCCTGTCTCAGTCACTCTCGCTCCCCAGGTAAAGGACCAGCTCTCTCCCCCTGTCTCAGTCCCACTCGCTCCCCAGGTAAAGGACCACCTCTCTCCCCCTGTCTCAGTCACTCTCGCTCCCCAGGTAAAGAGGCAGCTCTCTCCCCCTGTCTCAGTCACACTCACTCCCCAGGTAAAGAGCCAGCTCTCTCCCCCTGTCTCAGTCACACTCGCTCCCCAGGTAAAGGACCAGCTCTCTCCCCCTGTCTCAGTCACACTCGCTCCCCAAATAAAGGACCAGCTCTCTCCCCCTGTCTCAGTCCCACTCGCTCCCCAGGTAAAGGACCAGCTCTCTCCCCCTGCGTCAGTCACACCAACACTGGACACCCGGGCGTTCCCAGGACGTCATGTACCTTCCTGGGTAGACAGGCAGGAGGCTGGAAGAGCGCAGCAAGCCAGGCAACATCAGGAGGTCGAGAAGTCAATGTTTTGGGTGTAATCCTTTTTCAGGACTGGAACAAGACTGCCCCCAACCCCCAATCCTGACTGTGACCTGGGTGAGGTTGGGTCAGAGCAGGGGGATAGGATGGTGTTTGTGGTGGGGCTGGTGGTGGTGGAGTGATCTTAGCCAGGTGTAGCACCCACCAGCTGCAGGGTGGCACTGTGCAGCTGCAATGATTGTGAACATGGAGATGGTCAGCAACCACCCTTTCAGATGGGAGCTGTGCTGATTCATGAGGAAGATTCTCAGAGACTCCCTGTGAAGGTACAGAGCTGCGTGGTTCTGGCACCTCATAGTTTCTTAAAAGTTGCAGCAACAACAGCGACTATTTATTGGGGGTTCTTCTCTTCCCTATACCTGAATAAACCTGAACATCCACCGCATTCTCGATCGTCAACTCAAAGTCTGGAGCGTCAGAGGCTGAGGGGTGACCTCACAGAGGTTTATAAAATCATGAGGGGCGTGGATAGGGTGAATAGTTGAGTTCTTGTTCCTAAGTTAAGGGAGTCCAAACCTAGAGGGCATAGTTTTAAGGTGAGAGGGGAAAGATATAAAAGAGACCTGGGGGGCCACTTTTTCACACAGACGGTGGTGTGTGTATGGAATGAGCTGTCTGAGGAGGTGGTGGAATTGGGTACAATTACAACATTTAAAAGGCATCTGGATGGGTACATGAATAGGAAGGGTTTAGAGGGATATGGGACACATGCTGGCAAATGGGAGCTTCATTTAGGATTCATTTAGGATATCTAGTTGGCGTGGATGAGTTGAAACAAAGGGTTCTTTTCCATGCCATGTGACCCTTTGACCTCATTACAATCAGTACTGTCTCTGTCCAAGGCACTCTGTTTTCCCACGCCAGTTGTATAAAACATGATGCATTTAGCTTTCCAATGAAGTAGTGATTTCATCGGATGAGCCAGTGAAGCGACAGGACACTGTAAAACTGATTGCATTACTCCTCTTCCAGAGAACGTGGCTGTTACACATCGAGACAGCAGTGACTGGCTACCGGAACATTCTAGACCCACCACAACCCTTGCTGGGGAGGTTCGCAGTGAATGAATCGTCTGAAATTTAACTCCCCAAATGTGTGCAACGTGCCGACGTCCTGTTTTCAGTCTAAATAGGTCAACAAGAAACTCAATCAGTGCCCCAGTTTGGGTCAGTGCACTTTGAAGAAATCTACCTCTTCTATTTGACTTTAAAATGGTTCTTCTTTCTAATAAAAAGCATTGTAAGAGGCAGAGTGTCCTTGTTTTAAATACTCAGCTGAAGTAAAAAGGTAAAAACAATGACTGCAGATGCTGGAAACCAGATTCTGGATCAGTGGTGCTGGAAGAGCACAGCAGTTCAGGCAGCCCTGATGAAGAGCTTTTGCCCGAAATGTCGATTTCGCGCTCGTTGGTTGCTGCCTGAACTGCTGTGCTATTCAGCTGAAGTACTGAGCGAGTCCTGGTTAGTAATTGTGTTTCAAAATGAAGAGAGGTAGACAGTGATGTTTCCAAACAGTCAGTGCTGGGACCACTGCTTTCTCTGATCTCGATCTCCGAGTATTAGACTACAGAATATTCATGATCACAGTCTAAGGATGTGACAATACTTGAGAGGAAACATAAGAGGGTTCCAGGAATGAGGGACTTTAAGCAGTAAGGAAGGAGAGAGGGTTTTTTTAATTCATTCATGGGACATAGGTGTTATAGAATCATTTAATGCCCATCCCTAGCTGCCCTTGAGAAGATGGTGGTAGGACTGCCTTCTCAAACTGCAGCAGTCCATGTGCTCAGGGTTGACCTACAATGACCTTATGGAGAGAATTTCAGGATCTTGAAGGAATGGTGATATTTTTCCAAGTCAGGATGGTGAGTGGCTCAAAGTGGAACTTGCAGGTTGTGGTGTTCCCAAGTATCTGCTGTCCTTGTCCTTCCAGTTCGAAACGATTCTGGGTTTGGACAGCTGTCTAAGGATCTTTGGTGAATTTCTGCAGTGCATCTTCTGGATACTGAGATATGCTGCTATTGAGTGTCAGTGGTGGAGGGAGTGAATGTAGTGCCAATCATGCTGACTGCTTTGTCCTGAATGGTGTTGAGCTTCAAGTGCTATTGGAGCTGCACACATCCAGGCAAGTGAGGAATATTCCATCACATGCCTGACTTGTGCCTTGTCAATGGGAGTCAGGTTGTGAGTTACTTGCTACAGTAAACCTAGCCTCTGAGCTGCTCTTGTAACCCTTTCTTACCAGGGTTGATAAGGGAAAATATTCTAGCATCTTCTTCTATCTGCCCATCAGGTCATTTAGATCAATCCAGGAGCCTTCCCAAACCATTCATTGACTCAGACCCCTGTTCCCACTTTCTTGTCATACCTTTTGATCCTTTTAGTCCCAAAAAACTAAAACGCCAGCTGGAAAACATTCAATGCTTTGGCCTCAACTGCTTTATGGTGGAGAATTCCGCAGGGTCCCCACTCTTTTGGTGAAGAAATTTATTTTCATTGGAGTCATAAATGGCCCACCTTGTATCCTTAAATGGGGACCCTTGGTCATCCCAAACATTCTTCCTGTGTTTACCCTGCCTAGTCCTCTTTAACCAGAAGTCAAGAATAATTAACTTAGGTGAGATTTCAATTGTTTCATTATATGATGTATATAAATTGGGGATTTATTCAAACTCTTTAATGGTAATTCTCAGATCATGAGCACCTTTGGCAATATTTACTGCCCACCCCCAATTTCTCTCAAGGTGATTTGGAACCCCATTTTCTCTCTCGAGTGACTGCAGTCCACCTGGTGCCAGTAAAGTTGTACAATAGGAGCTACATGGACAGTGAAGGAACAGCAACATAGCTCCAAGTCAGGATGGTCTGTGATTTGGAGGAGAACATGGGAGGTGGTGGTGTTTTCACACATTGCTATTATTACCTTTATCCTTGCAGGCAGTGAAATGTACGGGGATGTTCTGTGAAGATAATCTTACTGAACCTTTGTTTTGAAATACTGTTGATTTATCAAGATACTTAATATTCAATATGAGTGAGCAATTGTAAGTTGGATTGTAGCTCATGGAACTAAAATGGTGGCATTGATTGACAGGTTGAAATAACTTCTATACAATAACTATTACATGCAAAGAACAAAGAAAATTACAGCACAGGAACAGGCCCTTCAGCCCTCCAAGCCTGCGCCAATCCAGATCCTCTATCTAAACCGGTTGTCTATTTTCTAAGGGTCTGTTATCCCTCTGCTCCCTGTCCTTCATGTATCTGTCTAGATACATCTTAAATGACACTGTCGTGACCACCTCTACTGGCTATGTGTTCCAGGCACCCACCACCCTCTGCATAAAGAACTTACCACGCATATGTCCCTTCAACTTTTCCCCTCTCACTTTGAACTTATGACCCCTGGTAATTAAGTCCCACACTCTGGGGAAAAAGCTTCTTGCTATCCATCCTGTCTATACCCCTCAGGACTTTGTAGGCCTCAATCAGGTCCCCCCTTCAACCTCCATCTTTCTAATGAAAACAATCCTAATCTACTCAACCTCTCTTCATAGCTAGCGCCCTCCACACCAGGGAATATCCTGCTGAATCTCTTCTGCACCCTCTCCGAAGCATCCACATCCTTCTGGTAATGTGGCGACCAGAACTGTACACAATATTCCAAATGTGGCTGAACCAAAGTCTTGTACAACTGTAACACGACCCGTCAACTCTTGTACTCAATACCCCATCCGATGAAGGAAAGCATACCAGTTGCCATCTTGGAGGAGAAAATGAGGTCTGCAGATGCTGGAGATCAGAGCTGAAAATGTGTTGCTGGAAAAGCGCAGCAGGTCAGGCAGCATCCAAGGAACAGGAGAATCGACGTTTCGAGCATAAACTTCAGATTTCTGAAGAAGGGCTTATGCCCGAAACGTCGAATCTCCTGTTCTTTGGATGCTGCCTGACCTGCTGTGTTTTTCCAGCAACACACTTTCAGCATATGCCTTCTTGACCACTCTACTGACCTGCGTCACCACTTTCAGGGAACAATGGACCTGAACATGCAGATCTCTCTGTACATCAATTTTCCCCAGGACTTTTCCATTTATAGTTTGTTCTTGAATTGGATCTTCCAAAATGCATCACTTCACATTTGCCCAGATTGACCTCCATCTACCATTTCTCTGCTCAACTCTCCAATCTATTTATATTCTGCTTTATTCTCTGAAAGTCCCCTTCACAATTTGCTATTCCACCAATCTTAGTGTCTTAGTGTCATCTGAAAACTTGCTAATCCGACCACCTATATGTAAGTGATTTGGAGGAACGTAGATCACAAACAACATTGGTCCCAGCACGGATCCCTGCGGAACACCACTGACCACAGGTCTCCATTTTGAGAAACTCCCTTCCACCACTACTGTTTCCTGGTGCCCAGCCAGTTCTCTATCCATCTAACTAGTGCACCCTGGACCGCACAGGACTTCACTTTCTCCATCAGCCTACCATGGTACAATGATATCATATTAGTATTTTGTGGACACTGAGCAGAGAACTGGGTGGTTGATTGGAATCCAAGGGCAACTATAGCACAGGAGGCCATTCAACCTGTTAAGTCTGTGCTGGCCATTTGCAAGACCAATTTAGCCAGTACCATTTCCTTTCCAGCCAACCTAGTATTGACATAATGGGCTCTCTCTTATTGGTATGATCAGTTTGACTACAATAATACTAGAGACTCCTGCTATGCCCAATGAACCGACGATACCATCCTTCCTTCTCTTCCACTCTCCGAATAGACGTTTGCTCTCGAGACGAATATAAACCCTGCGATCACAGTGTGTCGTTCAGCTGTATATGAAGGGACATTTCTGCTGACTTGTAATTACTGTCTTGAACAGACCCCTAGACCACAACAATAAACAGTGAAATGTTTTTATCAACACATCTTTCAGACAGTATTTTACAACTTTTCAAAAAAGACATGGCTAGGAATTCTCTTTTACTAAACAAATTTAATTGTGGAGGTTGCATCATTCATCAAATTAACTTTTTTTTTGCTATAAACAGGTTACAATCTTCATTCAATAGCCAGAATTAAACTGCTTAATATTTATACATAGGTTCACATGATAATATGGAAGTTAATACCATTTTTGTACATAATTCTCTATTATACACACGATTTTATTTCAACAAAAAAGCATGAAAGCAGCTAGTTTCTGTCACTGATGTTTTGTGTAGATGCAGACATTATCAGAACAGAGAATGTCAGTTCATTACGGGGTTGACCAAAAAAACACCTTTTAAGCTCAAGCCCACTGCTAGCAGAAGTGTTTCATAAGGAAGGAAGCAGCAAAGTGAAGCTGTGTGTGGCACAGAGACCATGTACAACTAACTCACACATGACAATGTCACCTGTACTCTCTCTGTGAAAGGGTCCTGTGAACTCGATATGGGGGTTTAAATTTGGCCACGTATATGGATCAGGTCCAAGGGAAACAGCCCCCATCTGGGGAGCAGTTAAGCAAGTTAATAAAAGAAACAATTGGATTGATTAGTGAATGCATCTGGATGGGAAAACATAAAGCAGGCAGCATTTGGCCTGAGTTGCACCATGTCTCATTCCCTCTCGCTCAGCTCTCAGTAAAGTGACAGTAAGGAGAAGAGACAAGCTTAGGGAAAGTATTAGGCTCTCAACTCCTTGCTGGGTTTCAGACTGTAAAGCAAGAGGCTGATGGACACACCACAGAAAACACTATACTGGATTCCAACTGTCACTAACACAGTGAAGTGCAGAGACTTGGACAAAACAGGACAGGCCTGGAGGAAGCAGAGATGGGGAACGGGGAGATACCAAAGGGCAGCTCCTGCCAGTTGGTTATTACAAGGCTGAAGTGTAAAAGACAGCTGCAGTCACTCTGGATAGTTTCCAGGGATGAGTTCAGTACATGCAGTACAGATCCAGCCTTCACTCTGATCACCAACATTGCCAAACTATTGACAGAATAAGGGAGGGAGAAAGCGGATGATGAAAAGAGGAGGACATCTGACATCAACACTTTCAAGAAAGCAAGTAACCAGCTTAAATGTAATGGGAGATGGCGATGGAACTGGCTGGAGATTATCACTTAAATCTCACTCCTCCTCCTGGGAAGTGAAGTTGGAGGTTTCTCAGGATGCTCAGTTTTCAAAGGAATTTGATGCTTCACTTAAGACTTTGCCAGGTTCCCCATCTCAGTGAGAGATGGTTGCATCTCCGATCTAACTCAAGGGATGAAGACTCCCAACACGTTACGGTTAAAGTCTGATAGTCTCTTCAGTCCAGTGAATGATAAGAGAGTTGGATTTGGCGGAAAGGGTGGAATACCCACTGAATTCTGGGTAAAACTAGGCAGAATCATTAACTGACAGAGACTCCTCTCAAACAGCTGTTACCCAAACCCATCAATCGCAGAAACTTGCCTTTCTCTAGCCTGGGGCTGAATTAGGGAGCCCCGGCAGTTGCGAAGATTGGGAATGAGCTGCAGAACACACATCGATAGGCTCTCACTGACAGCAACTAATTACAGCGGTCAGCAGTTATTACACTTTCAACACACAGTCTTAGAAAACACAAAGTGAGTGCATGAATACAAGAGGAATAGTGATACTTTTCCAGCCCCAGGCAAAGGCAAACTCATCCCTGTAATTCTTCGAAACATGTGTCACAGACTCGGACAGGCTTCTTTGAGGATGGGGTTAAGGCATTCCTTGCAGAACAGTCGGCACAGAAGATGTTTCCACAGTTTCGACAGTGATGCTGCAAAAGGACAACAATTGGAATGTTAACCTGGGAGTAAATAATACACCCATCCTAGGACAAGTCAAACAGAGACACGCATAAGATTTCCTAGAAGCATGGCATTCCAACCGGAACTCTCTCAACAAACACATCAAGTTAAACTGCATCTACCATCCCCTGAGAAAAGGAACAGGAAATGACATCAACCCAAAGAAACCCAAATATATAAACAGAAAGCAGGAATCATGAACTGCGAACAGAGGCCCACTGAAGATGCGACCCAGTAGGGTGATAAAATGTCTGGAAATGAACCTTGCAGCTCAGTGAGCAAACCTACATCCAGAACCTCAACCCGAGCTACAAATCTTCTCACAACTTGCTGAGTAAATGACAATTACATGTTTAGTATTCAAGTCTCAGTGGTTTACAAAGGGAAGAAATCTCTGATATTAGGGGCAAGTTATAAATCTGGACAGAGATCCGTTAAGATCGAGGTAGAAACTGGTGGCACTAGGACTATTGCTCTTTGCAGGTTTTATTAGTAATCTGGTCGTAGGACTTCAGGGAAAGATCTATAAATTTGCAAATAATACAAAGGTTTGCCTGAGTTTGCGGCATACTGACAATGTGCTTACATTTCAGCAAAATCATTATGGAAGACAAATAAAAAGGTAAGCCTTTTCTATACCACTTTTTACAATCACCAGACATCGTAACGTGTTTCTCAGTCACAGTGGCACTTTTCTTTAACTGCAGCCACTGTTGTACTATCAGACATATAGAACATAGAACAATACAGCACAGAACAGGCCCTTCGGCCCACGATGTTGTGCCGAACATTTGTCCTAGCTTAAGCACCTATCCATGTACCTATCCAATTGCCGCTCAAAGGTCACCAATGATTCTGACTCTACCACTCCCACAGGCAGCGCATTCCATGCCCCCATCACTCTCTGGGTAAAGAACCTACCCCTGACATCCCCCCTATACCTTCCACCTTCACCTTAAATTTATGCCCCCTTGTAACACACTGTTGTACCCGGGGAAAAAGTCTCTGACTGTCTACTCTATCTATTCCCCTGATCATCTTATAAACCTCTATCAAGTCACCCTCATCCTTCGCCATTCCAATGAGAAAAGGCCGAGAACTCTCAACCTATCCTCGTACGACCTATTCTCCATTCCAGGCAACAGCCTGGTAAATTTCCTCTGCACCCTCTCCAAAGCTTCCACATCTTTCCTAAAGTGAGGCGACCAGAACTGCACATAGTACTCCAAATGTAGCCTTACCAAGGTCCTGTACAGCTGCAACATCACCTCACGACTCTTGAAGTCAATCCCTCTGCTAATGAACTCTAAAACACCATAGGCCTTCTTACAAGCTCTATCCACCCGAATGGCAACTTACAAAGAGCTATGAACATCGACCCCAAGATCCCTCTGTTCCTCCACCTGACTAAGAACCCTACCGTTAACCCTGTATTCCGCATTCTTATTTGTCCTTCCAAAATGGACAACCTCACAACTGACAGGGTTGAACTCCATCTGCCACTCCTCAGCCCAGCTCTGCATCATATCTAAATCCCTTTGCAGCTGACAACAGCCCTCCTCACTGTCCACAACTCCACCAATCTTCGTATCGTTTGCAAATTTACTGACCCACCCTTCGACTTCCTCTTCTAAGTCATTAATAAAAATTACAAACAGCAGAGGACCCAGAACTGATCCCTGCGGAACTCCACTTGTAACTGGGCTCCAGGCTGAATATTTACCATCTACCACCACTCTCTGACTTCGACCGGTTAGCCAGTTCTCTATCCAAATGTCCCTCTATCCCATGCCTCCTGACTTTCCGCACAAGCCTACTATGGGGAACCTTATCAAATGCCTTACTAAAATCCATGTACACTACATCCACTGCTCTACCCTCATCCACATGCTTGGTCACCTCCTCAAAGAATTCAATAAGACTTGTAAGGCAAGACCTACCCTTCACAAATCCGTGCTGCCTGTCCCTAATCAAGCAGTGTCTTTCCAGATACTCATAAATCCTGTCCCTCAGTACCCTTTCCATTACTTTGCCTACCACTGAAGTAAGATTAACTGGCCTGTAATTCCCGGGGTTATCCCTATTCCCTTTTTTTGAACAAGGGCACAACATTTGTCACTCTCCAGTCCCCTGGTACCACCCCCGTTGACAGTGACGACGAAAAGATCATTGCCAACGGCTCTGCAATTTCCTCTCTTGCTTCCCACATAATCCTAAGATCTATCCCGTCAGGCCCGGGGGACTTGTCTATCCCCAAGTTTTTCAAAATGCCCAACACATCTTCCTTCCTAACAAGTATCTGCTCTAGCTTACCAGTCCGTTTCACACTCTCCTCTTCAACAATACGGTCCCTCTCATTTGTAAATACTGAAGAAAAGTACTCATTCAAGACCTCTCCTATCTCCTCCGACTCAATACAGTCTCCCACTACTGTCCTTGATCGGACCTACCCTCGTTCTCATCATTCTCATGTTTCTTACATACGCATAAAAGGCCTTGGGGTTATCCTTGATCCTCCCCGCCAAAGATTTCTCATGCCCTCTCTTAGCTCTCCTAATCCCTTTCTTCAGCTCCCTCCAACGCTCTGTCTGAACCTTGTTTCCTCAACCTTATGTAAGCCTCCTTCTTCCTCCTTACAAGACATTCAACCTCCCTCGTCAACCAAGGTTCCCTCACACGACCATCTCTTTCCTGCCTGACAGGTACATACATATCAAGGACACGTCGTATCTGTTCCTTGAAAAAGTTCCACATTTCAACGACATCCTTCCCTGACAGCCTATGCTCCCAACTTATGCTAAATGACATGTGGCAGAACAGGTTCCCACAAACAGTAACACGAGAGTGAGCTGATAAGTTGCTGGTGAGATGATGGAGAGACACAAACAGAAAACCCCTACTCCTCATTAGTTAGGCCACCTTTGGAATACTGCGTTCAATTCTAGTCTCCCTGCTATAGGAAGGATGTTGTGAAACTTCTCTTCACTGTTTTATCACCATGATTTATTGACTCATATTTAACTGCCTATGACCCCCCATGGATAGCACCGTTGCCTTGGAGATGAAAGATTCCATTTTAGGGTTTCGGCATGATGGTCCAGTGGAGTACAGAGGGAGTGCTGCACTACTGGAGGCCTCATTTGTCTGAGGTGGTGTTAAATTGAGGCCTCAGCCTGTTTGGGTGAAGGTTCTGGGTTCAGCAAAGATTTACAAGAATAGAGAGTTTCAGCTATAGGAAGAGACTGAATAGCTGGGGCTATTTTCCGTAGAGAGTGTTGGAGACTGAGGGGTGATCTTATAGAAGTTTATAAAATCATGAAGGGGCATGGATAGGGTGAATAGTCAAGGTGTTTTCCCTGGGGTAGAAGAATCTAAAACTAGAGGGGACATAGGTTTAAGGTAGTGGGGGGGGGGGGGGGGGGGGGGGAGATTTAAAAGGAATTTAAGGGGCAACTTTTTCACGCAGAGGGTGGTGCATGTATGGAATGAGCTGCTACAGGAAGTGTGGAGGCTGATATAACTACACCATTTAAAAAGGCATCCAGATGGGTAAATGAATACAAAATGTTCAGAGGAATTTGGGCCAAATGCTAGCAAATGGGATTAGATTAATTTAGGATATCTGTTTGGCAGGGAAGAGTTGGACAGGTTTTCATGCTGTACATCTCTATGACTGAATGACTCCAGATCATGCTAATGGTGGGTATTTCACATTGACCCAAAACAGGCTGAGGCCTCAATTTAACATCTTCTCATAAACATGATAGCCCCAATAGTGCAGCACTCCCTCCATACTCCACTGGACCATCGTGCTGAAGCCCTAAAGCAGAATCTTGCGTCTCCAAGGCAACGGTGCTACCCATGAGGGCTCGTAGGCAATTAAATATGAGTCCATTGATCATGGTGATAAAACAGTGAAGAGAAAATGATGAGCTGATGGGATTAGTGGATGACTTTGCAGTTACGTAACCTTCACCACAAAGCCTGACCAAGGCAAGACCCCATAGTCCCCTTGCCCTTCATAGATGCAATGCTTCTCAGCATCCTTCCATTTGCATTTTGGAATGTGCCCATTATAAGGGAGGGGCTGAAGTCTCAATGTTATGAAAAGAATTGTTACACTGAGGGAGGGATTATCTTACACACACCTTTTAACTTAATGGGAGAATTCCAATCTGCTCCTTGTCAGCGTTGCTACTGAAGCAGCAACAGGAAGTGTAGCCATTTCACATCCCAACCTCTGAACAGGGTTTAATGTGATTGCAACAGTGTATTAATCTGTCTCCGTGGTCTTTCAGTATTAATGTACATTTGAAGCAAAGACATTACAACACAATTTCTCAAATGGAATGCTTCACAATGCCTCACAAATGAGGTTCTGATGAATAGCTACATACTGCCAGAATTCAGCCTTCTACCAGAATGTTGTAAAATATTAATTTTATCACTTGAGGAAACTGGTCAACAACAGTCTGTTCCGATTCTGATCGGATACATGACCAGACTTGCGGGGACCTTCCCGCATTTGTTGTTTTCTTAATTGCAGAATTTCACCATAAAAAAAAATTGAATTTATTTTATGAAAGCAAAAACGTTGTTCCCAATGTGCTCTCTTTATGTGAAGTCCTATTTCCCAGAGCCAAAGGGCTTGTAGCTCAAAGGATTTCAGGGTGTGAACCAGTGGGTACCTACCCTCCGTACAGTGACTGAGAATCCCTTTCCACAGGCCATACAATTCATCACATCAGTATCTTCAGTCCACTTCCTGTTTAACGCTTGGGTGTGTTTAATCTGGCAAAACAAAAAGAAAACATTACTTTCACTTTCTGAATCAGAAAGACTGATATAGCATAAAGTTTCGTACAGATCGTTCTGCTATAATACTCATTTCATTAATTTGCTTCGACACGATTGACAAATTGGGAACACTGTTTCTAAAATGGGTGCTAGTTATAAAGCGGTTCCAGCCTCATTAGTTTCAAAGGTGCTGCTATGCAATTTTCTTATGACACAGGTTGTACGAGAACAGAACTACCACATTATACTAGAATTGACTGTATATTCCGCTGGTCAGCAAAGCTATCACCTTTCAGTTAATATTTCCCTCAGCAATCTAATTGTTTACATTAGTTCAGGCCCCGACCTTAAACAATTGGGAATGGTCACCGGTCAGTGATGCTGCTGTCCACTGGCTGACCAATAACTAGTTAGGCCGGGCACTGTGCCACAGTCTGCAGGTGGCACCTCCAAGCAAACCCCCCCCCCCCCCTTCTCCCTCACCCAACGGCACCCCAGCTGATTCCCACCATACAAATCTTACTGGTGTTTGACTGAATTAATAGCCAGGAGTTTTGATTAAAGTGGCTGATAGAAATGTTAACAGTGCTCTATGAATGTCAAAAGGTTGCAATTTCTCACCCTATTCTAGGAAATCTAGGCTGACAGTCCAGTAGAGTTGCACTTCCTCAGTATTACACGTCTTTTGCTGGACACAGTAAACACAGAGGCTTCATTTCCCCAGTCAATGGGAAGTAAAAGATTCATGCCATTATTTGAAGTATTTAATTTCCTACAGACTTGGTCAATGTTAATCGCTCAACCAAAAATCGCACAAATTTTCTACGCTGTGTGAGGTTATTGTGGGTCAGTACACAGCTGTATTTCCCACATTAGTAACTAGTTTTTTTTAGTGTGCAGCTTTGGTCTCCTTTTCTGAGGAAGGGTGCTCTTGCTGTCAAGGGAGTGCAGCAAAGGTTAACCAGGCTGATTCTGGGGATGGCAGGAATGACGGATGAGGAGAGATTGACAAGGATTGTTTTTGGAGTTCAGACAAATTGGGGGGGAATCTCAGACTTTAATAATTCTAACAGGACTAGACAGGGTAGAATATTCTTGATAGTGGTCACATCTAGAACCAGGGGTCACAGTCGGAGGTAGACTATTAAGGACAGAGATGAGGAGACATTTCTTCACGCAAAGAGTGGTCAGCCTTGGAATTCATTATCACTGGAAGTGGTTAATGCCAAAACGATGAATGTATTCAAGAAGTGGCTAGATACAGCACTTGGGGTGAATGGGATCAAAGATTATGGGGAGAAAGCAGGATGAGACTATGGAGTTGGGTGGTCAACCATAGTCATGACAAATGGCAGAGCAAGCTTGAAGGGCCATAACTCCTCCAGCTCCCACGTTTCTATGCTTTAAATGACTAGTCTAACACACTAGAATGGGGAAATGATTGCTTTCTTCTGGAGATTTATTGACATATTCGATTCCAGCTGATTGAACCTGAGTTCTGTGACTCTATTCCAAAGGTTCAATCAAAATGTTAGCTAATAGATTATGGAGGCAGTAACATTGAAATAACAGTCAGCTCCTCTATTCTTCTTGCTAAAGTACTTTGCCTCATTATCCAACATTATATTCCAGCTGCCCGGTTTCTGCCCACCTACTTTTATAGCCGATAATGTGGCTACAGTAGATTTATTTCCCTCATCCAAGTCATTCATATACACTGTAAATAATTGTGGCCCCAGCACTGATCCTTGTGTCAACCTACTAGTTACAGGTTGTCATTCTGAAAATGCCTCCTTTATTTAATTCTTGGTTAGCCAATTCTCTATCCATACTGATGGATCTCCAACACCATGGGCTCTTGTCTAATTAAGGAGCCTTAAGCTTGGTACATTATTGACTTTTTTTTTTGGAAATCCATATATGCGACACTTACTTGTTCTCCTTTGTCTATCCTGCCTGTTACATCCCCCGCCCCCTCCATCGAAGAACTGTAATAATTTGTCAGGCATATTTACCCCTTCACGAAGCCATGCTGACTCTGCTAGACTATACCGGGTGCTTCGAAATGCTTTGCTATTAGATCCTTTGCAGAAGCAGCTACCATTTTCTCTAAGCTAACTGGCTGATCGGGGGAAAAAAAAGAAACGGGGTTTCCCACTCTTTTTGAACAAGGGCGTTATATTGGCAGTTCTCCAATCCTCTGGAACTTGCCTTGAAAACTCAGCACCAAACCATCCCAACGTACGTAGCTATTTCCTTCAAAATCCTAGGCTGTAATCCATCAGGACTTAGCAGGCCATTCATTTTTGAAGTTCTTCTCTTCTCATGATCGTTAGCTTTACTGTGTCCCATCCCTTTAGCACCTTGTTATTTCATATGTTTGGAATGCTACCTATGGTCCTCTATAATGCCTCTACTACTTCCCAGTTTCCATTATTACTTCCCCAGTCTCGTTCTCCAAGGGGATTATGCTGATTTCAGTCTCTCTCTTGCTTTTTATATTTTAAAAAACTCTCACTGTCCATTTTTTATATTACTTGCTCATTTGCCCTGTGTACCTGCTCTCTATTATATTTTGGTCACCTTTTGTTGGCTTTTAAACCCTTGGAAATCCTATGGTTTACCAATAATCTTTGCCACTTATTTTTAAAACTTCAATTTAATGCTGTTCAGTTAGGACTCCAGGACTTTGGGTTAGCACCTGTTGCGATGTCAATATCCATTCAACACAATCAGAATTCTGATGTAGAGTGGAGAGTGACTTTGCCCACCAGGGAGACTCTTATTGACGTCAGTGATTCCAGGATCAGCTACAGCACTAGCCTCAGCTTTTAATTCTGGGTCCAAGATAAAGCTGAATTTCATGAGCGGCCACACCGGGTAAAGAGACTACCTTGTGCAAGGCCAATGTCACTGGCAAGGAGAATTAACTCCAATAGACACACGTCACTCAGTACCGGCCCTATGCTGACCATGTATCTATCTGCTTACCTGCAGAGCTTGATTCTCTCGTCCTAACTCCTGCATGGCAGCCGTTGTATCATCCAGCTTCCGTCTCAGGTCCACCACCTTCCCCTGCAGCTTTTCCGTTTCGCTTTCACTCTTGAGACATCTAACAGACAAGGGCAAGAGTTTTAAAGAAGCACGCTAGGCTCAGGAACACAATGGGTTAACTAGCTCCAACAAAGAGGAGCTTGACAAACTACAGATAATCCAACACAAGAAACACACACAGAAATAAAAGGACATATCAATATATTTTAATCACAAGTGAAGGTGGTGTGCTGCTGAATATGGAGTTTCAGTTTCTCTGCAAGGAGCAATGTTCCCACCTACATATTGGTATTTATGGAGGAAGAAACCTCTGTCTTTACAGCTCAGCTCCGTCAGGTGTAAAGATTCCTCCATCATCCTGTGGGGAACTGCACTGTTTCTGCCTCAGTAACAGATCAGAGATTAAAAATTAATCGTGTGTGAAGAACCATCTCATGTCACATGCCAGTGCTCCTGCGATGGATGGTCTGAGGCTCTGGGTTAGATTTCAACAAGGTCTGTTCAAGCTTCAGTCCAGGCTGTGTTAATGAATTAGACTCAGCCTGGAGGGAGGGACAGCGAGGTGAGTGTGGCAGAGAGAGTAAGAGCGAGAGCGAGAAACGAAGACTGAGAGGGGGAGAGAATGGGACAGAGAAGGGCTGATTGAGCGAAAGGCAGCATGTGAAACAGAGACAGACTGAAAGACAGCGAGCACAAGAATGGAAGATTGACAGCGAGCGTCAAACAGAGATCGAAGAAAGAAAGAGAGAGAGAGAGAGAGAGAGCATGAGACAGGGTGATGGCTGGAAGAGGGAGACACATACAAAGCCACCACGAAAATCTCAAAAAAGCCCAGACTCTCACTTGTCCACAACTGGGTTAGTTTAGCTTTTAATCTCCACGTGCAGTTCAGGCAAATTGTTGGGGGAAAGACAACTCTGCAAAATGGAAGGGTGGCGGCATCTTCCTAAAATAATAGGAACTGACTGTTTGGGGCAAGAACTTTTGCAACTTTGAGGGCAGGACAGCTTTCAAAGGAGGGAGGTAGTCCAATCTGACCAGGCCTTACTTTCTCAAAGAGAACACAGTCAGTTGTGATGAACACCACTGTGTACTTGAAGGTCCACACTAGTGGTTATTAAGTCAGAATTCCAGCTCAAAAGATGGGAATGTTGGTTGGAGTAGAAATCAAAGGAATTGGTTTGAGGAACTCCATCAGAAAGAAAAAGAATCTGATAGCCTAGGGTTCAAAATTGGCAGCTCTCCAGTTTCCATCAATTGCTTTGACTTAGAAAATACAAGCAAATCGATTAAAACTGCTGGCAATGCCTCTCGAGAAGGCTGTCGGTGGAATTATTTGGCACCCCAAAACTTACAAAACAATGTTCTAGTGGGATTGACATTGGTAGCACGTTAATGCCCTGTACTGCATGGGGAGAGGGGTCCATGTGTAGTCCCTGAACTTGCTGGCGTTGAAAGATTGTGGAGCCACAAGATCAGAATTCTAACCAGAGCATGGCAGCTATTGATAGTAATCAATCAATCAGTGAGCCATCACAAATCTGTGGAATGAGATGGCACCTTGTAAAGTACTCTGGTCAGGTCGTAGATTGAAGACCATCTCCAGTTCTGCTGCAGTTTAACATCTCAGATAAAAGACAATCCCTCTAACAGTGCAGGCCTCACTTGGAGCTCTGCTGGAGTGTCAGCCTGGATCACATGATCACATCTAAGCACTGGATCATAAAACCATTAACACTCTGTCCCAGTGAGACACAACTGATAGCACATCAAGATCAGGAGCAGTGCTCTTTGTGCTCAGAACAGCAGGGTGTTATTTCAGGAGACTGACACTAAACTGACAGGAGGATTCAATGCTTCTCCTGTAAATTCCTGAGTGGATCAGGTCAACATTCACAGACTGGTAACACTGGGGGAAACCACAGCTCAAATTCGAGCCAAATGAAAGAGAGGTAGCAGTGAGTAACCAGAGACACACACCTTTCCAAGAGAGCCCGCCTCTCCTCCTGGTTATGCTGCACGGTGGCTTCCAACACTGCAATCTCTCCACGGAGGTCATCGGTCTGCTTCTCCAGCTCACTCACCCGGCGCTGACTGCCTTGCCACTCTTTCTTCAGTGTGGCCATGTTTTCATTCAATGCGGTAATCTGCATGTTGAGCTTGATCACGGCCTCTTCGTGCTGCTTTTTTTGCCCTTCCTTATCCTTCAGCTCACCCTGCTGCATGGAAAAAAACAAACTTCACCACATACAAGATACAGAATGCTGCCACATTCAACCCCCTTCCTCAATCTCGTCAGTACATGCTACTGATGTAGTCCTTGTCCCTAAGTCCAAGTTCAGTCTATCATAAAATTAACCTTTCATGTTATTTCCATTCCAATGTAAACAGGCTAATCCCAACACAGAGAAAGAAATACGTTGTATTTATGCACGCCTTTCACAACCTCAGTCCTTTCTGTCAAAAGGTCGTCGACCTGAAATGTTAACTATTTCCACAGAGGCAGCCTGAATATTTTCAACATTTCCTGTATTTATTATCGAGAAGCCTCCGTATATTTTTAGCTAGCCTTGGAGCTCTCGTTTTGTGGCCTTTTACCCCATGGGAATGTATACAGTCTAGACCTAGACTAACCCTTCTACAATAGCCTCCCATTATTAATTTGCTGCTTTACCTGCTAATCTTTCACTCCAATCTACCTAGGACAGACATCCCCCTTTACTGAAATTGGTCTTCTGCCAATTTAGTACCTTAACCTTTGATTGTGCCCTGTCTTTAACTCTCTACGATTGATCAGTTTCGGAACGCTCCCCCAGTGACACTCACTGTACTGGCTCTCATTCTCCAGAGCTACAGGCAGCACCATTTCCTGATCACGGTATTTCCAGCCTAACAGGGAAAGTTTCCAGGGTCTCACTTCAAGGATTCCTTCTGTTTTTTGCACTTAATACCGTTGCTATTGCTCTATTGCTTCTGCATCTGTCCACTACAGACCTTGCCATTGTATATGTGGGGTCCATTAGCTCAGTTGACTACGCAGCAAGTGCGGGACTCAGAATGACACAAACAGCACAGGTTCAAATCCTGTTCTAGCTGAGCTGTTTCCCTGAGCGTGGAAGGGAGTGGCAAAATACCACTGACAAAAAATGGCCTGGGTTTTGGATTAGAGTGAAGCAGCAGCCGACTGAGAGCCAAGAACCCGCCTTTGGGGAGAACACGAATGAATGAAATGAACTGTATACATACATACAGCAACGGATATAGATCCTCTGTTTAATTGCTGTATTTGAATAGTGACCAGTTCCTGTCACCCTCCTCCTCTCCTTTCTTCTTAGCATTATCATTCCCAACATTCCTGGCTTCAAAAATTTTTAAGTTCCCAAATGATATTTTATTGGACCCAGGGTCTCTCTCACTGCCAACATACCCCATACCCCTATGTCTGCAGTTCACCAACCATACTTCCCATGTTTTTGCAGACATTCGCTAAATCTGAGACAGTTGATTTATTGACAGATCCTGCTCATACCTGAATAATTCCAACCTCTCATATGGTTTGTCTTTCTCAGTCTTCTGTGTACCTTGCACTGCTTCTCTCATGACCCTCCCATACTAAACTAGTGTGAACACTTGCAATTGGGGAAAAAAAGGCAAATCTTTCATCAGTACACTAGAGAATCATTCAATAACATTCAGGTGCCAACACTTCAGGGTGTTATTCAGCTACAAACCAGTTTGGCCTCCAACTCGGCACAGGTTTTCTTCATCTCTGCCTGTGCCTCACTGAGTTTGGTCTTGGTGAGCTGGTGCTCACTCTTCTCCTGCTCCACCTTTGATTTAATGCTGTCCACGTTAGCCTGAAGCTCCAGTTTCTGCTGAATCAGCAGCTGCTTGGCCTCTTTCAACCCCGTCAACTCCTGTCAGCCAAAGGAAAATCGTCAGTTTTCCCAAGGGTTAAACCTTTCAGCCTCATTCAATAACTAAAAAGGTGCTAGAAATCTGAACCCAAACACAGAGAATGCTGGACAGAACTCCAGCAGGTCTGTCAGTATCTATGGAGTCCAGGTTGACTTTCTAAGAGTCATATCAGACTGGAAATGGTGACTGTGTTTCATATTCCACAGATGTTTCCAGATCTGCTGAGGATCTCCAGCAGTGTCCATTTGTTTCATTTAACTTGCAATCAATAGAGAGATAAATGCTCCAAGGTCTAGTCGATGTAGGGGGTGATTTCAAAATGTGGTGGTGGGGGTTTGGGATATTTCAGCATGGAGACTCATTCATCCATTTTTACTGAAAGATGGTTAGCGCAGTTAGCCACTTGAGAGAACAATTCCTACGTGTCTAACATTGAAAGCTGCCTTTGAACTCAGGTTTGAAATTGTGTGTCGGGGAAAGAGGAGGATTCAAATGCATAAAAGGATGCGAGAAAGAAAGGGTGGTGGCAGTGGTTGTGGTGGTGGGCGGAGTATGAGATGGTGTGAAAGAGAAAAGGAGGACAGACATTTTTCATTGCTGAGCACAGTACATTAGGCAGTTACATGGAGATACTGATGGATTATTTTGGCAAAATTGTAGTAAATGGAGTTCAACGAGTGCAAATGTGATGGTGTTAGCTGCAGAAAGGATAAGTCTAAATTTCTAAACGTTGGGAAACTAGGAACTGTAGAAAAGCAAAAATGCAGGAGACCAAATACAAAATCATTGAAAACCAACTGACAAAAATTGACATAAACATACCACATTTGTAAATGAAAATTGACCTTCATTTACAGCAATCTGGATTAGAAACAGGAATCAGAAATAAATACAAACAGACGTTATGCTCAAGGGAGCCAGATCCCATCTGCGTTCCGACACGGGCAGAGAACCCTTGTCTGAGCAGTTAAAAATCACAACACCAGGTGATAGTCCAACAGCTATAAATTCTGTGTCTTACAATCTTATACTTCACAACCACCTGATGAAGGAGCAGTGCTCCAAAAGCTAGTACTTGCAAATAAACTTGTTAGCCTATAACCTGGTGTTGTGTGATTAATAACTCTGGACAGGGGTGTACAACATTGGCACCTCCAAATCATAACTTGGTCTGGGAAGTGACACACTGCAGGTTCATTAGGGTTGGTATTAAGGACCAGTTGCAATTGGCATGTATCCATGCAAGTACAGAAGCAAGAGGGTGATCTGTCGAAGATACTTAAAGCATTAAAGAGACAGGATTGAGAAAGTGTTTCAATTTCTCCTGGAGCAGAAAAGAGAGGGTTACAGTTCATATCACTTGCTGTAAAATATGATCCTACCATATTGAATCTAGATCACAAAACTGTCAGGCTGAAGATTGATTTTAACACAGATTCAGAATGAACACAGGAAGCGTTAACAGAATAAAGTGCCCGTACTGTTGATGTTCTGTGTTGTAATCAAGTTCCAAGATACTCTAGCAGCCCATGGGTTTCAGAAGTCCATGATATCTGCAGAGTTGTGTTTACATGAGCTAATATTCATTTCTATCACTTTGAAGGTGAATCTGAGACCAGATATGAGAAGCAAATTCCTATTTAATATTGTTAGACTGAAGATAGAGATATAAAAGTTGTCCAATTAGGAAAGATGATTTGATAATTGTGTGTGTGCGTGGGGGGTTGAGAACATTTAAAGTTGCAGTTTGCCACTGGATACACTGTACCTGATTATGCAGTAAAATAATTGTGTAATAGAGATTTGCAAATAGTATTTGTGAATTTTAGGAATTTGAAACCAAACATATGATTAAATGACTGCCAAATTTCCCAATTCTGGCTCTGTACTAACATGCCAGAATCCATGAAGTGGGTTTTGAGAAGATTTGTAGTTCAGGTTGAGGTTCTGGATGTGGGTTTGCTCACTGAGCTGGAAGGTTTATTTCCAGATGTTCCATCACCTTACTCGGTAACACCTTCAGTGGGCCTCCAGGCGAAGCACTGATGATAAATCTGCTTTCTATTTATATGTTTGGGTTTCATTGGGTTGGTGATGTCATTTCCTGTGGTGCTGTCATTTCTTAGTTCTTTTTCTCAGGAGGTGGTAGATGGGAGCCACTGACGATGTTACCTAGTATGGTGACGAAACGTCTGGAAATGAATCTTCCAGCTCAGTGAGCAAACTTACATCCATAATTCATGAAATTTGACGGGTTATTTGGAAACACACCATTTAAAAACAACATCAATTGTTTAAATCTAATGCTGATGATGATTTTATTACCTGATATGGGGAATACCCCAGAACCATCACCAAATTATCCCAAATGTTTTGAGTCAAACATTTCCTATTTGCGTGCTTTTTTTTATTCCTTCATGGGATATGGGTGCCACTGCTGAGGCAGCATTTATCTATCTCAATGTGGTGGGGAGCTGCCTTAGAATAATAGAAGCCCTATAGTGTGGAAACAGACCGTTTGGCCCAGCAAGTTCACACTGACCTGCTGAAGAGTAATCCGCCCAAACCCATTCCCGTACCCTATATTTACCCCTGACTAATGCACCTAGGCTACACATCCCTGAACACCAAGGACAATTTAGCACGGCCAATTCACCTAACTTGAACATCTTCGGACTGTGGGAAGAAACCAGAGCACCTGGAGGAAACCCACACAGACACAGGGAGAATGTGCAAACTCCACACAGACAGTTGCCTGAAGCTGGCATCGAACTGGATCCCTGGCGTTGTGAGGCAGCAATGCTAACCAATGAGTCACCATGCCTTCTTGAATCACTGCAGCCCATATGGTATAGGAATACCCACAATGCCATTTGGGAAGAAGTTCCCCCAGGATTTTGACCTGGTGATGCCAAAGATGCATCAATATATTTTCAAAGCAGGATAGCGAGTGGCTGAAGGAGAGCATGCAGGGACTGGTGCTTCCATGTACCTGCTGCCCTTGTCCTTCGAGATGATATTGGTTGTGGGTTTGGAAGGTGCTGTCTGGAGGAGCTTTGGTGAATTTCTACAGTCCATATTGTAGATGGTGCACACTGTTGCTGAGTATCAGTGGTGGAGGGAATGAATATTTGTTGTGAAGGCTGCTTTCTCCTAGATGGCCATCAAGCTTCTCGAGTGGTGTTGTAGCTGTACTCATCCAGGCAAGTAAGGAGAACCTAGTGGACGGTGGACAGGCTCTGGGAAACAGGAGGCGAGTTACTTGTTGTAGAATTTCTAACCTCTGGGCCGATCTGTAGGGACAGTATTTATAACGGCTAGTCCGGTTCAGTTTGTAGTCAACGGTAATGCCCAAGATGCTGACAGTAAGGGATTCTGTGATGGCGATGGTAATGCCTTTGAGTTTCAAAGAGCATTAGTAAGATTCTCTTTTGGAGAATCTACCATTGCCTGGTATTTGTATGGTACAAATATTACTTGCCACTTGTCAGCCCAAGTCTAGATATTGTCCAGGTCTGATGCATTTGGATATGGACTGCTTCTGTACCTAAGGAGTCACAAAAGGTGCTGAACGTTGTGCAGTCATCAGCAAATATCCCCAACTTCTGGCCTTATGGAGGAGGGAAGGTCATTGATGAAGCAGTTGAAAATGGTTGGGCCTAGAACATCACCTTGAGGAATACCTGCAGAGATGCCCTGGAGCTGAAATGACTGACCTCCAACAATCTTCCTACGTGCCAAGCATGACTCCAATTATTAGTGCTTTCATCTAGAATCCCACTGACTCTAGTTTTCCCAGGTTTCCTTGATGCTGAACTCTTAGCAAATATGGATAGTCACTCTCACCTCTGGAATTTCTGAAAAAAACTATTTTGTTAATGCTTTTCATCTTGCACTCATCAGGACATTTTGCAAGAATACCAATTCAAAGAGAAAACCAATGTTTATATTGCATGAAAGGGGATTGGTTGACTGATTGTTAGAGGAATTACAATGGGGAATGCATCCATTAACACTGATTGACCATTAACTACCAGGTCTTGTTTAAATTTTAATCCAGACAAAGAGGGGTTGTTGTCATCCAGTGGTAATGTTCCTACCTCTGAGCTGGAAGACTTAGTTTCAAATCTCACCTGCTCCAGAAACGCATACTAACATCTCTGAACAGATTGATTAAAAAGGTGATTTAAACAAAAACAAACAGCACATCTGCGCTATTTCTGTGTATTGAGGTCAAACTCATATCCTTCCTCTTCAGTACTATACTCCGGCATTGTAACATGAAGCACTAAAGGATTTTCTCTTGTAGGTGAGCTATTTGCAGGATAATGACACGTTGTATTCAGACTGTATGGAAATGATGCATTGCCTGTCAGAGCAGTAAAGCACACAACTCCCAATGTTGTCTGCACTGGATCTTTACAAGTAGAAAAGTAGGGTGGATTACTCTTTGGAGGGTCAATGTGAACTCATTGGGCCAAATAGCCTGTAGGGATTCTATGAAATAACTTGTGTCATGTTAATACTGGAGGGGGGACAGTTTGGTGAAAATATTCCAAAATGAGAAGGAAGCCTTCAAGGGAAACGTTTGGGTGCTTCTTCTCCAGACATCCCATAACTCAATGAGTATAAAGAAATTGCCTGGGTAGACAATTCAGAGATTCCAACATCCACTGGTTTAATTGGTGAAGTGAATAAATTCAAACCTAGCTCATTTCATGATTCCCTTCTCTCGTAATCTCAGTCACCAAGAGCAGCCATCAAAATAACTTTGATGATTTAGAGGTTAAAAAGCTATACAAGCAGTTCTCTCTTTCTGAACTGACCTTCTCAGATTTCTGATTGCTGACTCGTGTCTCCTCAGTTAGCTTGCTCAGTTCTTTCTGCAGAGTCGTCTTGGCCCGTTCAAGCTCTTCATTCTTGAGTTTTTCTTTTGCTAATTCATCTTCTTTCAGAGTCTGGTGTGGGGAGAAAAATAGCATTTTAAAAGAATATGGTGGGTGTGGGGGGGGGTTGTAGAAATTAAAAAATAAATGAACTCCAACACATGCTTATGTCTCTCACGCTTTACCTCCAACAGCTGTAAAATACTTGACTTGAAAGTGTAAACATTCGCTGGGCAAGTATCAAATAAAAGTTTAATACACAAATGTGTGGAACATTAAAAATGGTATAAGTCAATTAGATCCTGAAATATTAGTTGTATCCCCAGACAGTAGCATGGCAAGAATCTTTACATTAAACTACAATCTTAGCCTCAAATTGGTAACTATTCACAGAAAGACCCTTCGGTCCAACTCGCCCATGCCGACCAGATATCCTAAATTAATCTATTCCCATTTGCCAGCATTTGGCCTATGCCCCTCTAAACCCTTCCTATTCTTATATCCATCCAGATGCCTTTTAAATGTTGTCTCAATATTTTCACCTCACATGTGGTATCTGTTCCTCCTTTTAAAAAGTGCTGCCCTTTCAATTTTTTCCCCAAAGTCCCCAAACAATCTAACAGCTTATAAAACTGCTTTAAAAATTCAAGAAAATCAGCTCCAACACTGAAAATACCTAAAAGGAGGAGCAAGCAACTATTACAGCTATAATTGCTTTCTGTCCTCCATCTTGATTACTATTCATCTAATTACCGTACATACTTTAATAATCATCAAATTTTTTCAACTAGTCATAGAGACGTACAACATGGAAACACACCCTTCGGTCCAACTCATCCACACCCACCAGACATCCAAACCCAATCTAGTCCCATCTGCCAGCACCCGGCCTTATCCCTCCAAATCCTTCCTATTCATATTCCTTTTAAAATGATGTAATTGTACCAGCCTCCACCACTTCCTCTGGCAGTCTATTCCACACACCCACCACTCCCCGAGTTAAAAAGTTGCCCCTTAGGTCTCTTTTACATCTTTTCTTCCTCACCCTAAACCCATGCCGTCTAGTTCTGGACTCCCCCACCCCAGGGAAAAGACTTGGTCTATTTATCCTATCCATGACCCTCATAATATTGTAAACCTCGATAAGGTCACCCCTCAGCCTCTGACACTCCAGGGAAAACAGCCCCAGCCTGTTCAGCCTCTCCCTATAGCTCAGATCCTCCAACCCTGGCAACATCCTTGTAAATCTTTTCTGAACCCTTTCAAAGTTTCACAACATCTTTCTGATAGGAAGACCACCAGAATTGCACGCAACATTCCAACAATGGCCTAACCAATGGCCTGTACAGCCGCAACATGACCTCCCAACTCCTGTACTCAATACTCTGACCAATAAAAGAAAGCGTACCAAACACCTTCTTCACATTCCTATCTACCTGCAACTCCACTTTCAAGGAGCTATGAACCTGCACTCCAAGGTCTCTTTGTTTAGCAACACTCACTAGAACCTTACCATTAAGTTTACAAGTCCTGCTAAGATTTGCTTTCTCAAAATGCAGCACCTCACACTTATCTAAATTAAGCTCCATCTGCCACTTCTCAGCCCATTGGCCCACCTGGTCAAGATCCTTTGTAATCGGAGGTAACCCTCTTCGCTGCCCACTACACCTCCAATTTTGGTGCCATCTGCAACTTACTAACTGTACCTCTTATGCTCGCATCCAAATCATTTATGTACATGACAAAAAGTAGAGGACTCAGCACCGATCCTTATGGCACTCCACTGGTCACAGGCCTCCAGTCTGAAAAACTACCCTCCACCACCACCCTCTGTCTTCTACCTGTCTCCTCACAATGACCTACAGAAATCTAGAATTGTTTGCCTCAAAGTCTATGGTGATGGGTGATCAATTGGAGCTTACATTTACCCTGGTTTTATTTTGGATATGCTTAGGATTTGAAACAACGGAGAGTAAACTAAGTAACAGCCATAATCTAAATGAATAGCAGGGCAGACTCAAGGGACTGAATGGCTTCCTCCTCTTTCTATACACTATCTTTGAGATATGAAGGGAAATAATATGCAATGCAGTTTACTGTTCGGTTAAATAGAATATTTAACGCCTTCTTGTGAAAGTGGGCGGCACGGTGGTACAGTGGTTAGCACTGCTGTCTCACAGCGCCTCAGACCCGGGTTCAATTCCCGACTCAGGCGACAGACTGTATGGAGTTTGCACGTTCTCCCAGTGTCTGCGTGGGTTTCCTCCGGGTGCTCCGGTTTCCTCCCACAGTCCAAAGATGTGCGGGCCAGGTGAATTGGCCATGCTAAATTGCCCGTAGTGTTAGGTAAGGGGTAAATGTAGACTATGGGTGGGTTGCGCTTCGGCGGGTCGGTGTGGACTTGTTGGGCCGAAGGGCCTGTTTCCACACTGTAAGTAATCTAATCTAATCTAATCTAAAGTAATCTAATCTCAATATCAAACTTCAGGCATTGAGGAATCATCTCTACATTGGAATGAGAAATGGGGGATGGGGGTGTCAAAAGGAGATGAATCTATTCATTTGGTGTTGCAACATGATAAAAGATTCCTTTTACCAACCTTTTCTTTCTCAGTCTGCAGCAGAACTTTCTCCTTGTCCTTTATTACAGCTTCTCTGTTAGCCAGATCTGTCTCCAGTGAAGTCTTGGCTTTTTTCAGTTCTTGCACCATTTGATAACTGCTACCTGCTTGATTTCTGCTGGTCACCAGCTCCTCTTCAGCCTGAAACAACTTCTCCTCTTTAGTCTGTGGATGAAGACATGAACCAACTTTTCACTGAACTCTCTCAAACCACCCGCTGCTGCAGATTCCAGGGTTTTTTTAAAATCATTCTTTCACAGCATGTGAGTGTCACTGGCAAGACATTTGCTGGTCATTCCTAATCATCCTTGACCCAAGTGGCTTGTTGGTCATTTCAGACAGCAGTTAAGTGTCAGGCACCTTGCTGCAGGTCTGGGAGTTACATGCAGGCCAGACCAGATTAGGATGACACACTTCCCTCTCTGAAAGACACACGTGAGATAGGTGGGTTTTTACAACAAGAAAAAATGTTGGTTTCATGGTCACCAGTGAAACTATTTTCATATTCCAGATTTTTATTCTTTGAACTTTAAATCCTATTAGCTCCCCGAGATAGGGAAGACAAACCTGGTCATTTCTACCCGAGCATCAAAAATAACTTCCATGGACTGCCTTAAAAGGAACAGAGGCAGCCATTCGGCCCCTCACACTGCTGACAGCACAAAAGGATACCAATAAGTCCATTGTGCCAGTGATTACTCAAAGAATTATCCCATTACTCCCACTGCCCTACTCTCTCCCTTTCACCATGAAATAGTCCCCCTGCAAAGATTTATCCAGTTCCATTTCAAAAGTTACTACTCAGTCTGCTCCCAATAAAAAAAATGATGCAGCCTCTTTAATATAATAAGCCACCCTAAGAGAGGAACATTATCAAACAAAATTTGACACAAAGCTACTTACAGAGATATTAGGATAGGTGACTAAAAGATTGGTCAAAGCAGCTTAAACGAGAGAAAGGTTTAGAGAGGGATTTCCAAAGCTCAGATTCAAGAAAGTTGAAAGTACAGCCACTAATGGTAAGTGATTAATCTAGGGATGAGCAAGAGGCCAGAATTAGATTAATGCAGATATCTCGAGGGGTTAGTGCCGGAAGCAATTACAGAATAGAGAGGGGTTAGGCAGGGAAGGGAATTGGAAACATGGAGGTAAATGTTCAAATTCAGATGCTGCTGAACTAAGAACCAATTGAGCCAATGGAGGTCAGTGAGCCAGAGGGTGACAGGCAACACTCCTTTTATTTCTTTCAGTGCACAGACCTCCCAGCGACTTGTGAAACTGGAAGTCAATGTATTGGCACACTGATCATAGCAATCGGTGACTTTAGCACCTCGGAACAGCTGCACACCTTAGAGAGAACCCAACAGGGGAACAACACTCAGCCTGAGTTAAGACACTAGCAATCAATTTTTTAGGGGCATTTAATCTTATACCGAGTGGAAGCTGGGATGCCACCCAGGAGTGCACTGGCGCAGTTACACCTAGGAGTAACAAAGGCTTGGATGAAGGTTTCTGCAGGAGATAAGCTGAAGCAGGGCCACAGTAGGGCGATGTTAAAGATGGAAAGTGATGATTTTAATAATGCTGCAGCCGTGCAGTTGCTAGGGTCAAAGCTGACAACAAGACTTCACACAGTCTGGTTCAGCTTAGATGGTTACCAGGGAGAGAGATCAGTCTCTATCATTAGAAAACAAAGGCTTTAGTCTTTCCAAATTGGAGAAAATGTCTGCTCCTCCAGTACTGGCTTTCAGACAAGCATCTGATAGCTTGGATGGGATAACATCCTTTTAATATAACATCCAGATCATCATTCTGCAGAAAAAGGTTCTGCTCCCTCAGTCCCCTTAATCCTTTAATCACAGACTGAAACAAATTTATACCTCATCTTTCTGCAAACCAAACACTTGTCACTTACAACGAAGTTTACAATCTATTTACAGAATAGCAAAGCTCACAGGGAAATGAGGCGTTGGCCACTCACTATTACCCAGATTGAACCATTTCCCACTTATCACTCTGTTCAAATGTTCTCATTTTCTTTGGCTGTTAGTTTGAATTAGACTGAAGTTTTCACACAGAAACGGGCTATTCCTGCCAAGCAGTGTCTGTTAGAGTTTATGCTATCCTGGGTAATACTCTGATCCCATATGCCGGGCCTATTCTTACATCACATCACATCCCTTCCTTCCTTCACTGATCTAAGCTATTCTTGAATAGAGTCTGGTTATTGTTCTACAGCACGGAAACAGACCTATTGGTCCAACTTGTCCATGCTGACCAGTTATCCCAAGTTAATCTAGTCCCATTTGATATTAACAAGGTCTCTGTTTGTCTAACAATACGCATGCATTTAATAGTCTCAGTGTTATAAACAAGAAGATCCACCTACTCTCCATTTTGATGGACAACAAATCTCTGCTAACTTGCTGAAATGGACAAACCCCTATTTCCATGATAAAGATGTCGAGGCTATTTAAACACAAGTTTTACTGCCACATAGGATCATAAGTCACAGGACGAATGGATCATTCAGCCCATTAAGCCAGTTCTACCATTCAATATGACAATGGTTGACCATTTTTCTGTATACTCTGTATCCCCAATACTCTTAATTGAGAAATTTATCAATTTCTGTCTTGAAAAAATGTCAATGACTGAGCTTTGAAAGCCCACTGCAGTAGAGAAGTCCGTCAGTGAAGAAATTCCCCCTTGCCTCAGTCCTAAAAGACCCTGTTCAGAGACTCTGGCTCCTGGCTCTACATCCTCCTACCCCAATCAGGGGGACATCCTTCCTGCATCTACCCTACAGAGTCCTAAAAAATAATTTTTATGCTTCAATAAGATCACCTCTTAGTCTAAACTGTAGAAATTAATCAATACATGTTAAAGAACCAGTCAGGAGGCTATTCAGCCTCTTCCTGCTGAGTGTAAGTTACCCAACATGTTGTACTCCCCTCCACCTTTCTCACAGGCCATTCCTCTTCAAGTATGTGTCCAATATCTTTTTCAGAATTACTGCCACTCATTGAAACAGCACATTCTGGACTACAACAGTTTGTAGTGTAACATAACACAGGTCTCATCTTCCCTTCTTCAACAGCCCAACCCCATGGTGAGCTATTAATGAAAGTTGCCTAGGCAGGTCAGGACTCCAAAGTCAGAATATGAGTGATTGTATGGGTGCCTCGTGATAAATGAAGGATTAGGAGATCCCACACAGAAGGTTTTAAAAAAATTTGTTCATGGAAAGTGGGCGTCAGTGGCTGGGTCAGTATTCATTGCCCATCTGTCATTGCCCAGAGGGCAGTTGAGAGTCAACTACATTGCTGGCACCTGACCTGGCCATACCAGGTACGGGTGGCAGATTTCCTTTCCTAAAAGGACATGAAGGAACCAGACAGAGTTTTAACACAATGGATATTGCTTGTGGGGTCAAACGAGAGAGCGCGCGAGCGAGAGAACGAGAAATGCCATTCCTACAGAGGTTACTAAGAATAATTTCATGGAATCAACAACAGATAGAAATTCAACACTGATCACAGAGGGCCTTCTACACTTTCAGATGTTCACATGCCTGAAATTAACACCGGTCTCTTTGCTGGATGGAAAGACGGGTCTTGTACCAGTTTCATCAGAAAAATAACTTGCATTTCTCTAAAGCCTTGTACTGGCTCAAGATATCCCAAAGCATTTTGTGGCCAATGAAATACTCTTTACAGTATCATCACTGTTGTAATACAGGAAATGTAGCATAGCAAACTCCCACAAGCAGCAAAATGATAAAGGTCTCAGTGATACAGTGGGAAGAACAGTTATGCCACCCCTTGAAGGAGGAATCCCTGATAATTTCCACTCAACAAGCCAGCAAACAGGAATTTGTTTTATTGCCTCAACACCTCACGCACAACAGCGCTCTCACAGTGCTGCACCACAGAATTAACCCGGACTTCTTGGTTCAATTGTGAATTAGAATGTGAACTGTGACGCTTAACTACACACAGTGGAACACAGTCAGATCATTGGGATAAAAACTTGGAGTTTTTGCTGTGGTTCTGTCCTAGTAATTTCTCAGGCTATAACCTGTCACGACATAGAATCAGAGTACAGAAAGAGGCCCTTCAGCCCATCAAGTTGTTGGTGGTACAGCTGGAGGTCACCGAAGGAACAAGCAGACCAAATTGTACCCTAACCAGAACCAAGAGCTGGCATACCAACCCAACATCCTCCCCTTGGGAAGCAGGGGGACATTAATCAGTTCACCTTCAGGTCGTGTCTGGTTGAAGACAGTTCAGACTCTTTCCCATAAAAGTCTGACTGGAGCTTGGCCAAGCTGTTCTGAGAGGCTTCAAAATCCTTCTGCAGCTCTGACAGCTTCGCTTCTTTCATCACCAGCTGCTCGCTCTGCACTGCCACCTGCTGCTGTAGCTTGGACAGTGCGTCAGCCTGAAGAGAAAATAGAAGATAGTCAGAAACAGTGATGGGGGTGAGAAAGAAAGACACTGACCTGTGATAGGGGAGGGAGGAAGGCAGGATCGGTAGAGAGAGTGAGAATGGCGCAGAAATGACAGAATGAGGAAAATGAGAGATCGAGACGGATAAAGAAAAATACATTAAAGACTAGAAGCTCCTAAAATGACATGCCTTTTGAGAAAGTTCCAGTTTTAATTCTTTGAGCTGGGCATCATATTCCTTCTTTTGCTGCTCCTGAGATTGTTGTGATTCTTTCAGTTTTGTCTGGAGTTGCTGTTCACCTTTCTGTTTCTCCTTCAAACCCTCCTGCAGTTTGGCCACTTGGGCAGTCAGCCCATCAGTGCTGGCTTTTAGCTGCATCTCAGTCTGAAACAAGAATCATCATTAAAGCTTCAATCACACATCTGGCACATCCTCCATCCCCACAGTTCATGCGATTTGATAGACATTGTACATCCTTACCCCAAGTGTTCAGTTGACAGTTTCTTAGGTCCTTTCTTTGTCCTAGTATCAATTTAATGTCTAGTTACATTACAATGACAATGCTTTCGGATTTTTACTGCATCAAAAGCACAATTTAAATGACAGTTCTTGAGATCCACAAATGTTTCAAAATCATTTAACACCTTGGGATCAAAAACTGAATGGCAACTTGTCAAACTTACAGAGTGGGAGAGACATCTGATTCTCAGCAGACAGCCCAGAAGCTGCTGAAAGAGCCGGAACACAGCATCACAATCACTAGAACAACACAAGCTGAAGGTACACAGGCAAGTAGGAATAACTGGATTTAAGCAGGTAGCGTGCAATGAATTTACACCCTGAAATAGGGCTGCAAAAATCAAAGTGGTTCAGGAAATTTAACACTTAGTGGACCAAGCACACACAGGAACAACAAGAGGAGCCAATTTAGCCTCTTCAACTTCCTTTACCATTCACTTAGTTCATGGTTGACCTGTACCTCAGCTTTATTTAGCTGTCTTCACATGATATCGGTCTTATGAGGAAAGCCGAGGGACTTTTCGCACAAAACTCAACAAGATACCATGCAGCTTCAGCAAGTACGGAGGCTGTCTTTGTTTCAGTGAAGGTTGAGAGGTGACTTTATTGAGACACAAGATAATCAAAGGGTTAATAGGGTGGAGTGAGAGTCTTTTTCCTCAGATAGTGATGGCTAGCACAAGGGGTCATAGCTTTAAACTGAGGGGTGATAGATTTAGGACAAATGTCAGAGGTAGTTTCTTTACTCAGAGTAGTAGGGGCATGGAACGCACTGCCTGATACAGTAGTAGACTCGCCAACTTTAAGGGCATTTAAATGGTCATTGGATAGGCATAAGGAAGAGAATGGATTAGTGTAGGTTAGATGGGCTTCAGATTGGTTTCACAGGTCAGTGCAACATCAAGGGCCAAAGGGCCTGTACTGCACCGAAATGTTCTATGCTCTTTCCCTGGATACCCTTAGGCCACAAACATCTATGGATTTCAATTTTGAAAGTTTTAATCAACTTCCAACATTGACAACCTTTCGGAGGACAAGTATCCCAATTTTTCTTGACCATTTGGATTGACAAGTCCTCCTGATTTGAGTGCGAAACAGTTTGCCTCGGAGTTTATGGTCACATTGATTGATTGTGATCAGATTTGTTTTTCAAGGAGTAGCAATAAGTGGAGGAGGTTTAAAGAGGGAATCAGGGCCTTGTCAGCAGGAGGCACAGCTCCAATGGTGGAACAATTAAAACTGACGATGTGCAGGAGTGTAGAACTGGAGTGAGATATTTTGTTGGGGTTTACAGAGATCGAGAGCTCAGGAATATGTCTCACTGCAGTCAATCTCCCACACTGCTAGAGCAGCTCAGCCAATCTCAAAAGGGGCTGATTTCTCAAAGCCCTGCAAATTTCTCCCATCCAACTTTCACACCTCTGAAAAATGATGTTCCTGCTATGTGCATCTGAGACTTTACCACAAATTTGACTGCACCGTCACCAACAGTTCTGTAAACAGGTCTCAAGCCAAGTGAGGTTTTTTAAAAATGAAGTGAGGAACAGAATAATCTAAAATTTAGTGAGATCACAACACAGCATTAAAACATATGCAAAACATTCACATCAAAATTAAAACTTTTGTTAAAAATAGAAACATGAGTTATTGAAATATCAGAACTAACTTATTCCAGTCTGGCCCAGCAAATTAAACCAGTTTTGTCTAACCTCAGATACCAAGCCTGCTAAGTTTCTCAGGCACTTTCAGTTGGCAGTTCACACTTCCACTGTCTGGGATTTTGCCCTCCTGTTTATCCAAACAGAATCTACAGCAATCCCAGTTGGCAGAACCTCTCCTGAAATAAAAAATAACTGCTCTAATCACAGCTTGCTCTCAAACAAAAATTGGGTGAGGGCCTGCGGAGTTAGTTACTGAATGATGAGTCTTGCTGTTCTCAGGGTGAACAGACAAGAAAGTCTTACAGATCAGACAGAATTGCGCACATTTACTTGGGAATGACCTCGATATACACACAATCCCATCTGGCTCACCTCTTCTTTCCTCTGCACCAAACTCTTCAGCTCATTCACTTCATTGGTTGCATTCTCAAACTTTTTCTGCAACTCCTGTTTGTCATGCTCGTATGATTTTTCCTGAACAAGTAGGAAATGGGATCAGTTATTTCTGAAAGAATGAACCCGACATTTTCCCCACCTCCCCGACACTGGTACCCGAGGGTCTACCCCCACCTCCCCGACACTGGTACCCGAGGGCCTACTCCCACCTCCCCGACACTGGTACCCGAGGGCCTACTCCCACCTCCCCGACACTGGTACCCGAGGGTCTACCCCCACCTCCCCGACACTGGTACCCGAGGGCCTACTCCCACCTCCCCGACACTGGTACCCGAGGGTCTACCCCCACCTCCCCGACACTGGTACCCGAGGGTCTACCCCCACCTCCCCGACACTGGTACCCGAGGGTCTACCCCCACCTCCCCGACACTGGTACCCGAGGGTCTACCCCCACCTCCCCGACACTGGTACCCGAGGGTCTACCCCCACCTCCCCGACACTGGTACCCGAGGGTCTACCCCCACCTCCCCGACACTGGTACCCGAGGGTCTACCCCCACCTCCCCGACACTGGTACCCGAGGGTCTACCCCCACCTCCCCGACACTGGTACCCGAGGGTCTACCCCCACCTCCCCGACACTGGTACCCGAGGGTCTACCCCCACCTCCCCGACACAGGTACCCGAGGGTCTACCCCCACCTCCCCGACACTGGTACCCGAGGGTCTACCCCCACCTCCCCGACACTGGTACCCGAGGGTCTACCCCCACCTCCCCGACACTGGTACCCAAGGGTCTACCCCCACCTCCCCGACACTGGTACCCAAGGGTCTACCCTCTTGTGAAAATGTTCATGCTTGCAGATTCAGACTAGTTTGCAGCATTCAAATGATTAACACAGTGGGATGGTAATAAGGCACATGCTGATCTTGCCAGAGAAACACACACATCTCAAGAATGATTTTTGTTCAATATCCAAGCTACACCCGCTTACATAGCAGCTGGTACACACTGACCTTTTCATCATGGGTAGCTTTCATCAAGTGCCGCTCCTTTTCCAACTCATTTCGTGTTTCCGCAAGAGCCTTTGAGGCCTGAGTGAGGCCTTGCTTAGTTTCTTTCAGCTCCTTCAATGAAGCCTCTTTCTCCAATCTGAGCGCTGTCAGCTCTCCTTGCAGTTTGCTCGCACTCTCTGCCTTAGTCTTTACCTCCTGCTTCAGCTGCTCTAGCCCCTGGCTCAGTTCAGCTCGATCTTTGTCCAACTCCAGCACCTTTTTCCTAGCCTGGTCCAGGGCCTCTGATTTCTCCTGCAGTTCCTGCCTTATACTACACACACTGGAAATAAGGAAACGTTAGGCTTAAACGGAGTTGCTTTTTAACATGATATGGAGTGCCAGTGTTGAGCTGGGGTGGACAAGGTCAGAAGTCACATGACACCAGGTTATAGTCCAACAGGTTTATTTGAAATCACAAAATGCTGTTTTTAATCACTTAAGTAATTAAAGACTTAACAACAATCTAGGTTTGTTCAATACATCACGTCAGTTGTATGATACTTTCATCTTTTACTGTAAGTTCCCTGCCTTATGATCCTGCCCCACTTGCTCCCTGATGAAGAAGCAGCGCTCCAAAAGCTTGTACCTCTAAATAAACCTGTTGGACTATAACCTGGTGTTGTGTGATTTGTAACTTTGGTAGAAAGGATTAAAAAGGCCGACAATTATTTAAATGGACATAGGCTCTAAAAGACTGCAGTGTGGAGAGATCTTTTGCACAAAACTCAACAAGATACCATGCAGTTTCAGCAAGTACTGAATGAGGCAAATAGCAACTTGGCCTTCACTTCTCGGGGGTTCCAGTTTAAAAATACGAAAGTCCTGTTACAATTGTATAGGTGCTGGTGAGGACAAACCCTGGAGTACTGTGTCTAGTTTTGGGGTCCCCAAAAACCGAGATACTGGCATTGACTATAGCTCAAAATAGATTCATGATGTTTTTCCTGAGATATCTGGAATTATCAAGCATGGCTTAACAGGTTAGGCTGTTAATTATTCGTGTTTAGAATAATAAACGATCTCATTGGAACATATGAGATTCAGAGGAGCTTGATAAGGCAAACATTGAGATAGTGTCTCCACTAGTTGGGGGGTTTCAAACGAGCAGATACTTATTTAAAACTGAGAAACAAAGGAATTTCATCTCCCTGATGGCACCTAGCATCTAGAATTCTCTATTCCAGAGAGTTATGGACACCAGATCACTAGGAATACTTAAAAAGGAGGTAGGCAGGTTCTTGAAATATCAAAAAGAGTTGAAGGTTTTTAGCAGCTGGCAGGAAAGAGGCATGGAGGCCAGGGGCAGATTAGCCATGATTTTATAGAATCATGGTGGGGCAGCCTCAGGTATTGAATTGCCCATTCCTTCGGGGGTAATTTTACATTAACCAAGACTGTTTTTCAGAACTGTGGATTATTTCACATCTCCAGCATCTGCAGTATTACTTCAGTACCAGAACCATGCTTCTTTTATTTATATTGGCCTAGACTTGGGAATAACAGGGCATTATTTAAAAACGCACAGTGAATTATAACGTTGGGAATGCATGGTTTGAAAGGCGTGGAAACAGATTCACCGATAAACATTCAAACGAAAAGAAAAAAAAATTGTAGGTCTATAGGGATAACAGCAGGCAAGCAGGACTAGTGGATAGGTCTTTGGAACATTGGTACACACATGAGCTGAATGGCCTCTTTCTGTGCATTAAGTTTCTAATCCATCAACTTCAGAAGCAGGCAGTAATTTCACTCCTTACCTTTCTTTATCAGCCTTGAGCTGTTGGTTCAGGTCTTTGATTTGCTTCTCTTGAGCAGAGTGCTGTTTTTGGAGGCGACTTTGATCATCTCGGGCCTGTTTCTCACCCATCTCGGCCTTTTTAGTGTCCGATTCCAGTTTCTAAAAGAAGCAGCCCTCATTAGTACACTTTTTCAGCAGTCTGTGTAAAGCCTCTCATCGTGCAATCCAAGATTAGCTACAGCAGACTTGGTTTTAACCATCACAAATTATATACCTCAAATACCACAGTGTTTAAATGTATTATCGCGATCTACCGCAGTGCCCAAGTAGTCAGTTGAGGGTGCAAGCAAGGAGGCCCTTTGTCAATAAGTCTTATTTAAGACTTGTATTATTATTTCAGTGATTTATGCTGTAAATAAAATACAACAATAATGTGTATACCCCCTGCATTAAATTTCTGCTAGTGTTTTTAAATTAATTATGTGGTCCCCTTGATCAATTGGAATATTTGATTAACCAGCACACTCCTGATCCCAGAGATGCCAGTTAATTAAAAATGGTTGTTGCATTTTTACTTACAGCACTAACTTATTGCGGTCTGAAATGAAATTTGGTTTAAAAATTTACAAAAATGATCAATTATTAAATTATTCTATATATTTTGACTTCTTGTTGCCTTTACCGCAGTATTTTTGTTGGATGATGTGATTGCAGGTTATTAACCACCTTTGGGCTGACATGTAGCAAGTAACGACAGCAGTATTCAAGAAGCAACTGGACGCATACATAAATAGGAAGGGAATAGAGGGATACAGATCCTGTAAGTGAAGGCTGTTTAAATAGGAAATGGCATAATGTGTCGGCACATGCTTGGAGGGCCATACAGCCTATTCCCGTGCTGTTTTGTTCTTTGTTTTAATCATGAGCATCTCACTGCATTGGGCGATCAAATGAATACAAGAGCCAAGCAGAGGCTAGCAATACTGTAGTGGGTAATTGTCCTGCTGACTCCCAAAGTCTGTCCACCATCTACAAGACCAGGTCAGGAGTATGATGGAATATACTCCCCACTTGATAGATGGGTATTCTATAACCTTCTTGTGGTGCAGTGGTAATGTGCTACTGGAAGGCCAAGATTCAAGTCCTAGCTGGTCTATAGGAGTGCCTGAACAGGATGTTTAAGAGTATCTACCCTGAAACTGATCATAACATACAACATTACAGCGCAGTACAGGCCCTTCGGCCCTCAATGTTGCGCTGACCTGTAGAACCAATCTGAAGCCCATCTAACCTACACTATTTCACTTTCATCCATATGCTGATCCAATGACCATTTAAATGCCCTTAAAGTTGGAGACTCTACTACTGTTGCAGGCAGTGCATTCCACGCCCCTACTACTGAGTATAGAAACTACCTCTGACATCTGTCCTATATTCATCACCCTTCAATTTAAAGTTACGTTCCCTCGTGGTAACCATCACCAGAGGAAATCACTGTCCACCCTATCTAACCTTCTAATTATCTTATATGCCTCAATTAAGTCACCTCTCAACATTCTTCTCTCCAATGAAAACAGCCTCAAGTCCCTCAGTCTTTCCTCATAAGACCTCCCCCACATACCTGTCAACATTCTGGTAAATCTCCTCTGAACCCTTTCCAAAGCTTCCACATCCTTCCTATAATGCAGCGACCAGAACCGTATGCAATACTCCAAAATGCGGCCGCAGAGTTTTGTACAGCTGCAACATAACCTCATAGCTCAAACTCAATCCCTCTACCAATAAAAGCTAACACACTGTATGCCTTCTTAACAACCCTACCAACCTGGGTGGCAACTTTCAAGGACACCGCGATCTCTCTGCTCATCTACACTACCAAGAAACTTACCATTAGCCCAATACTTTGCATTCCTGTTGCTCCTTCCAAAATCACCTCACACTTTTCCGCATTAAACTCCATTTGCCACCTCTCAGCCCAGCTCTGCAGCTTATCTATGTCCCTCTGTAACGTGCAACGTCCTTCAGCACTATCCACAACTCCTCCGATCCTAGTGTTATCCGCAAATTTACTGACCCATCCTTCTATGCCCTCATCCAGGTCATTTATAAAAATGACAATCAGCAGTGGCCCGACAACAGACACACCAGAATGAACATTTCCCATCAACCACCACCCTCTGTCTTCTTTCAGCTAGCCAATTTCTGATCCAAACCGCTAAATCACCCTCAATTCCATGCCTCCGTATTTTGTGCAATAGCCTGCAGTGGGGAACATTATCAAATGCCTTACTGAAATCAATATACACCACATCAATCAGCATGACTCAAATTAATTATACATAGAGAAACAAAGATTTGAGGCAGGGAAAACTAAAGGGAAATTTCAACAGATGTTCAAAATCAATCAGTTTAGATGTATTAAATAGAGGATAGGAATCCTGCAACAAGTAACTAACCTGACTTCCCAAAACCTGTCCATCACCTAGGAGCCCAAGTCAGGAGTGGAAGGGAATGCTCTCCACTTGCCTGGATGAGTGCAGCTCCAACAATGCTCAAGCAGCTGGACACTACCCAGAACAAAACATCCTGTTTAAAAGGTCCCAAATCTACAAATATCCACTCGCTCAACAACCGACACTCAGTATCAGTAATGTGTACTATCCATCCTGAGGCTCCTTAGACAGCACCTTTCAAAGCCACAACCATTACCATCTAGAAAGACAAGGGCATCAGATAGACAGAACACCAATGCCTGCAAGTTCCACTTCCAAGCCACTCACCTTCCTGATTTGGAAATATATTGCTATGCTTTCATTATAATTGGGTCAAAATCTTGGAATTCCCTCCCTAACAGCATTGTGGGTCTACCCACAGCAGCTCACCACAACCATCTCAGGGGCAACTAGGGACAGGCAACAAAAGCTGGCCTGCAATACCAACATCCCATGAGTTTCAGAAAATAAAGTCAATTTCTCAGCTACCATGCTTACACGGTATTGACAACTCAATTAAGCAAATTATACGCTGACGTTAATGCACCTGTTTCTCAGAATAAATCATTTTTATAAACTTTAGAATACAATTTGTGTTCATATATTTACTACAAACCTTAATCTGTGTTCCCAGTTGTTCTATTGTATGTTCAGAAGCTAGTTGCTTCTCTTTGTATTCTTTAAGGCAGCTGTCCAACTGAGTACAATACTCGGACTTCTCACTGAGTTTTGCTGCTGTCTGGTCCAGTTGAGCCTGAGCTTTGGCCAGTTCCTGCAGGGTTGGGGAAGAGAGAGAAAACGAGAGAGAATGAACAAAATGTGGTTCAGTCACTTTAGAAAAACCAACTTCCATTTCCTTAGCTTCTTTCATGACCAACAGCCATAACAACGCACATTACAGCCAAGGAGGTTATTTTGAAGCATTATCGGAGCTATACTGTGGAAAATACAGCATGCAATTTGCACACAGCCAGCTCCCACACACAGCAATGTGACTGAGGGATAAATATTGGCCATGGCTCTCAGAATAACTCTACAGTTTGCCTTAAAAATGGAGTCTTGGGAGCATTTAGATCACTAATTGAGTTGAACTTGTCATCCCAAAGATGGCACCTTTGACAGTGCTGTACTCCCTCTGTATGGCACTGGCATGGCAGCCTTGATTATTGTGTTCAAGGACTGGAGTGGGATCTGAACTTTGAACCGTGAGAATTGGGCAATATGGTTTAACAATAAACTTCAATGAATATCGCACTGCTAACGTACTAAAAATATTTCAGGTGTTTCAAAGGAACATTAAAAAGCACACAAGCAGATGTTAGACCTACTGACCAAAACCTCAATCAGAGAAATGTTTGTGATACAGTGGTCTGATCTTTGAGCCAGAAGAGCTGGGTTCAAGTTTCACCTGCTCCAGAGTTGTGTCAAAACACCTCTGGACAGTGAAAAGGTGAAACTGATGTTTGTGTTAAACTAAAACAAAACCCTTCTACATCTCCGAAGTATTTTGCAACATAACTTGACACATGGACATCAGGCTGTTAAATAACTTTCATCGACTCAACTACAGAAGCCATCATTACTGCTCAATTTTAACTTCAAGTTTACAATCCCTTTGCTCTGAAAAACAACCTTCAAAACAAGTGTTACATTCCTGTTGCAATGACAGACTGGGCCTATCTTTCAACTTTAAGCATCTTTGAGTCTTTGATTTGAAATTTTAGCTAATAACAATCACTTTTTTTTAAAAAAACAGTCTAATGTTCAGGGACAATTGTATAATAAACTAATTTGAGTCCAGTTTGAAACTAAAGCTTTGTTGGCTACTTCAGATTGACACACTTAAGAAACAAAAAAAAAGGGGGCGAAACAAGCTGTAAAAACTCCCAGCTCACTGGCCAGTGTGTGTTGGGGCACGCCTGGTGTAGTTGTCACACATGACTTTCCCTAATTTTACACCACATACTGTAAATTACAAACAAATAGTAACTGCTGTGCTGGAATCATGCTGGTGCTGACACCACCTGACATTTTCTTCTCTTCAGAAAGAATGCAAGTCAATGCTCATCATAAATAACGTGCTCATTTTAAATCCACAGAAATCTCTTGAAAGTGTGTTTCCATTATAAATTTGGGCATATCAATTTCAGACACAAATTAAATCGTTAACTTATCACAAGGTAATTAAACATTCTTGCTGTTTATGCAATGGCACCATAACTGGCAGGAGGGTACAATTATAATGTGACATGTCTACATAGTCAGTTTCCATCGTACTGCAGACAAAGGAATTTAGAAAGAAGACATAAAAGTAAGGATGCACCTAACTCCAGTACCTGCTCTTTATCCTGAAGGGCGTGCTTGGCAGTTTCTAAATGGTTTTCCAGGTCAGCTCTTTGTGCAGTTTTGGATGCTTCCGCAGACAGCAGCAGCTCAGTTTTTCCCTTCACCTGAAAGATTTAGGAAAATATGAATGACACAAACAGCTAGCCCCCTCAAGGGTCCGAACAGCTCATTTAAGGCTGGAGGATAGGAGCAGGAGGCAGGCAATTGGCACCTCACGCCTGCCCTGCCATTAAATTAGATCAAGTTCACTCTGCACCTCAATTCCACGTAGCAGTCTTTGTTCCACAGTTCCTTGTAAAATGCCCAGCAAAAATCTAGTCATTTCATACCTCAACGTTCAGCAGCCACAGCTTTTCAGTGGAGGGATCTACACTTCCCTGTGTGTGATAAAAGTGCTTCTAGATTTCACTATAAAATGATTATAGATTGAATACGAATGAAACGTTTTGTTTATTTCTGCAATTCAAAATCGAAGAGATATCCAGCTCAAAAGGGCTGGAAACCTCCCTTGAGGAGACTCACGTGAGGAGAATGGTTGAGTGCCCCTGTCCTCCTCACACTTGGTGAACAATTTTGTAAAAAGATTGAAGTTTTGGAAATATCCTCGAGCAAATTGAAAACCAAACAAAGCTAATGAAAAAGATGCAACTGGAACGTCTCGCATTTTCTTTATTTGTTCATTGACCTGGGCTTTACTGGCAGGACCATTTTTGACAATTGACTGTTGACATAGAGAAGCTGGTGTTAAACTGCTGTCCGTCTACTGTAGGGACACACCACAATTATATAAGGGAGGGGATTCCAGGATTCTGACCCTGTAACACTGAAATAACAGTGCTATGTTTCCAAATCAGGGTGGTGAGTGAGACCATTTGACACCTGTCGCCTCAGGTGGCTACTGAAATGAAAACTGGGGAACTAAAAAAGACAAACAGAGGCTAACTGAGAGGGCAGAATTAGAGTGTGCGGCACAGGACAAATGCAGAACTCCTGGTATTCAGAAGGAGAGCTCTCCAAGGGAAAAGCTGGTTATCTGTTCAGCAGTTCATTGGACAGGGGCTCTTGGTGAAGCGATGTGAGAGTTATCGCAAAGAATCTATAATGGAAATATTCAAATAAGAGGAGAATATGTAACTTGCAAATTAGGTCAGAATTTCCTTTACAGATCCTGGTCCAATTAACCTGCCTCCGAGTCCACTTCACCTGATCACAACATTTGGGATGAATGTCCCTCATCCAACACTACAATAGATGGATTCTCACATTAAAAACAATTAATAGTATGTAAGCAGGCAAATGGAGCAGAGAGACAGATCAGTGTCAACATAACTGGCTGAAGGGTTGAACAACTTCGTGCTGTTCCTTGATCTGCATTGTAAAATTGTTTCAGCTGCATAACCTCAAGTTCAATTTAGCAAAATGCCTCCACTGGATGGGAATTCAAACCAAGCACTTTTTTTAAACAACTCCACATTCAGGGCAACGGCGGAAACTATCTTTGAAAGTTCAACATACAGCTAAGAGATAATCAAGTGAAGATCAGAGTTAATTTCTATATCTCACACTCTGATGTTCATGTGATATAGGATGAAAACTGAACTCCACCTCACGACAACATGGCCTGCGCAATATAACTGGACTTGTGGTTCAAGTCCATCCATTTCTGGAAGGTGAAATAGACTAGTACTTCAAGGATCCAGTTATGTGCAGGAGCAGTGCTCAAGATCCACTGATCATGGTTGCACGTTGAGCTTACTGAGGTGGTGAGGTGGGTCACAGAATCCCTACAGTGTGGAAACAGGCTATTTGGCTTAACAAGTCCACACCGACCCTCCGAAGAGTATCCCACCCAGACCTATTCCCCTCCCCTACAACTCTACATTTCCCCTAACTAAATGCACCTAGCCTGCATATCCCTGTACACTATGGGCAATTTAGCAATTCACCTAACCTGCACTGTGGGAGGAAACCCATACAGACACAGGGAGAAAGTACAAACTCCACACAGTTTCCCGAAGTTGGAAATGAACCTGGGTCCCTGGCGCTGTAAGACAGCGGTGTTAACCACTGAGCCACCAATACCACCCTTTTAATAAACATGTCAGGTTTCTACCTTACTAGGTCATTCAACACTTCAAGTGGGATGTTATTTCCCAATCAATATCAAAACCTTAAATACCTCTCTCTTCATTCCCATTGAACACAACTAATTTTTGACTTTGACACATGGCAAGCTCTAGAGGTCATGTCCATAAATGTCCGAGCAACCATCAGACATGGCTGTTTGGCACATAGTACCACTTTGAAAGGGCTATTCAACTATTTCCACCCTCCTGCTCATTTCTCAGATCCCTACAAAAAGCTTTCCTTTTCAAGTATTTATCCAATACTCTTTACAAAGTAATTTGTGAACCTACACATTACTCTCTCAGGTAATGTGTTTTCCATCACAACTTGCTGCTGCTCAAATCATCTTCCCCAATTCATTTGCCAAAGATCTGAAATCTATATCTACCAAGTACCAACACCTATCAATGGAAACAGCTCCTTCCTATTGTTTTTATTCACTAATGGTATGTGGGCATCACTGGTTAGACCAGCAGTTATAGCCCATCATTAGTTGCCCTTAAGAGGGTGGTGATGAGCTGCCTTTTTGAACCAATGCAGTCCGCGTGTTGTCGTTAGACACACGATGCCATTAGGAAGGGAATTCCCAGATGTTGACCCAATAACACTGAAGGAACGGCGATATACAAATAGATAACCCTTTTAAAGTTTGGGAGAAGATTTGTAGCTCGGGTGCTCGTTGTTGTGGTTCTGTTCGCCGAGCTGGGAATTTGTGTTGCAGACATTTCGTTCCCTGTCTAGGTGACATCCTCAGTGCTTGGGAGCCTCTATCGACAAAACCCTAGCCAGAGAAACAATAGCCAACCTGCTGGACATAAAGAAAACAACAGGACGTTGAACCTATCAACAAAGACGGGATACTTAAACTAATGGACCTGTGCCTCACAACACACTTCACATTCAACAACCAAATATACGAACAAATCAATGGCACACCCATGGGCTCACCCATCTCTGGACTCATAGCGGAAGCAGTAACGCAAAGGTTAGAACAAACAGTCTTACCGCAAATTCAACCCAAACTCTGGGTCAGATATGTGGATGACACCTTTGTAATCATTAAAAACACAGAAATAGAGAACACACACCGAATCATCAACGCCACACTCACAGGAATCCGATTCACGAGAGAGGAAGAAAAGGACAACCAACTCCCATTCCTAGACGTGATGGTACAGCAAACACCGAACGGAGAATTCACCACAAAGGTATACAGGAAAGCCACACACACAGACCAAGTCCTGAACGATGAAAGCAACCACCCCAACACACAAAAGGGCCACAACACTACAGTACACCAGAACTGCAAAAAGAGGAAGAAGAACACCTATATAATGTATTCGCCAAAAACGGATACCCGCGCAATTTCATCAACAGATGCCGCAGGGAAAGACAACGGAACAAGGACATGCTGCAACCCAAAGGACTAGCCACACTACCATATATCAGGAGCATTTCCGAACTGACAGCCAGACTACTGTGACCACTAGGACTCATAACAGCACACAAACCAACAGCCACTCTCAGACAATTCACCAGAACGAAGGACCCAATACCCAGCATGAGCAAAACCAATGTAGTGTACAAAATCCCATGCAAGGACTGCACAAAACACTACATAGATAAACAGGAAGACAGCTAACGATCCGCATCCATGAACACCAACTAGCCAAGAAACGACACAACCAGCTATCCTTAGTAGCCCACATGCAGATGACAAGCAACATGAGTTCGACTGGGACAACACTACTATTATAGGACAAGCCAAACAGAGAACAGCCAGGGAATTCCTAGAGGCATGGTACTCATCCACAGATTCAATCAATAAGCACATCGACCTGGACCCAATGTACCGACCACTGCAGTGGACAGCTGGAACTGACAACTGGAAGCAGCAGATTCAAACCACTATAAATGGCGAAGGAAAGATCACAGAAGCACTTCACAGGAGGCTCCCAAGCACTGAGGATGTCACCTAGACAGCGGACGAAACGTCTGCAACACAAATTCCCAGCTCGGCGAACAGAACCACAACAGTCAACCCTTTACCCAAAATCTGAAAAGCTCCAAGTCCGAAGGTTTTTTTATGAAGCGTTTTTCTCATTAACAAGGTTGTTTGGCATGCAAACAGTTAACCCAAGTCAATACCTACTCGATGCGTGCCACTCAAATACAACATGGGGGAAGAGTTGCCCAGCACTGGCAGGCCTCAATTCTGTCTCAAGGCCAGTTTTACTCAGTGAGTCTAGTCCTCCGGTAAGGTTTTTAAAAATTTCACCAAATTGTCATTTATTCTGAAATTTGAAAAATTCTGAATTCCAAAAACCAGCTGGTCCCGAGCATTTTGGATAAAGGATTGTGCACCTGTATTTCTAAGCGAGAATGGAGAGTGGTTGGAGGGGAATTTGCAGGTGGTGCGTTCCCAGGTATCTGTTTCCCTCTTTCTTTTAGATGGCAAAGGCAAGTGTTTGAATATTGCTGTCTCAGGAGCGCAGGAGTAGGCACTGCTGCTCCTGAGCGTCAGCGGTGGAGGGAATAGATATGGTACCAGTCAAGCAGGCTGTCTTGTCTTGGAAGATGTCAGGCTTCTTGAGAGTTGTTGGAGCTACACCCATCCATGCAAGAGGGGAATATTCCATGACATTCCTGACTTGTGCCTTGCAGATGGCCACATGCCATGTTCCCCTGTAACTGCAGAAAGTGTAGGACCTCTCCATTTACTTTCACTCCTCAGCATCCAAGGGCCCAAAAACATCTTCCAGGTGTGCTTTTCCTGCACATTCGCTGCCCACAATATGGTCTCCTCTACATTGGTGAAATGAAGTGTAGATTGGATGGCTGCTTCACAGAACACCCATGTTCTGTTTACAAAAATGACCCTGAACTTCCACTTGCCTGCTACTTCAGCACACCGCGTTGTTCCTTGGCCAACATCTCTCTCAGGCTTGCTGCATTGCTCCAGTAAAGCTCAGCACAAGCTGGAAGAACAGCACTTCATTTTCCATTTGGGAACTCTACAGCTTTACAAAGAACATAGAACATTACAGTGCAGTACAGACCCTTCGGCCCTCAATGCTGCACCGACCTGTGGAACCAATCTGAAGCCTATCAATCCTATACTATTCTATTTTCATCCATATGTTTATTCAATGACCATTTAAATGCCCTTAAAGTTGGCGAGTCTACTACTGTTGCAGTCAGTGCATTCCACACCTCTACTACTGAGTCAAGAAACTACCTCTTATATCAGTCCTGTGTTCCGTCAACCACCAATTTAAAGCTACATTCCCCCTTGTGCTAGCCATCACCGTTTGAGGAAAAGGGGAAAAATCCCTATGATTGTCTTACATGCCTCAATTAAACCACCTCTCAACCTTCTTTAACAAAATCAGACTTTCCCCCATATACTAATCAACATTCTAGTAAATCTCTTCTGAACCCTTTCCAAAGCTTTCACATCCTTCCTATAATGCGGCAACCAGAATTGTACGGAATACACCAAGTGCATTCGCACCAGAGGTTTGTACAGCTACAGCATGACCTCGTCGCTCCAAAACTCAACTCCATACCAATAAAAGTTAATACGCCTTCTTAACAACCCTATCAACCTGGGTGGGAACTTTCAGGGCTCGATGTACATGGTCACCGAGATCTCGCTGCTCATCTACACTACCAAGAATCTTACCATTAGCCCAGTACTCTATGCCTGTTGCTCCTTCCAAAGTGAATCACCTCTCAGTTTTCCGCATTAAACTCCATTTGCCACCTCTCAGCTCAGTTCTGCAGCTTATCTACGTCCCTCCGTAATCTGCAACATCCTTCAGCAGTATCCACAACTCCATCGACCTTAGTGTCATCCGCAAATTTACTAACCCATCCTTCTAGGCCCTCATCCAGGTCGTTTATAAAAATGATAAACAGCAGTGGCACAAAACAGATCGTTGCAGTACACCGGTAGTAACTAAACTCCAGGATGAACACTTCCCAACCACCACCCTCTATCTCCTTTCAGCTAGCCAATTTCTGATCCAAACTGCAAAGTCACCCCCAAGCCCATGCCTCTATATTTTGTTCAATGGCCTACCGTGGGAAACCTTACCAAACGCCTTACTGAAATCCATATACATCACATCAACTGCTTTACCCTCATCCACTTGTTTAGTCACCATCTCAAAAGAACTCCACACGGCTTGTGAGGCACGACCTACCCTTCACTATCCCTAATTTACTTATTCCTCTCTCGATGATTATAAGTCCTATCGCTTATAACCTTTTCCATCACCTTATCCATATCCAAAGTAAGGCTCACAGGTCTACAATTCCCAGGGTTGTCTCTACTCCCCTTCTTGAACAAGGGGACATTTGCTTTCCTCCAGTCTTCTGGCACTTTTCCTGGGGACAATGATGGCAGAAAGATCAAAGGCTCTTCAATCTCCTCCCTGGCTTCCCAGAGAATTCTAGGTTAACTCCCCAGGGAAATTATCTATTTTCATACCTTCCAGAACTGCTAACAACTCCTCTTTGTGAAATTCAATCCCATCTAGTCTAGCTGCCTTATCTCAGTATTCTCCTCGACAACATTGCCTTTGTCCTGTATGAATACTGATGAAAAATATTCATTAAGCGTGTGCCCTCTTCGAACTCCATGCACAACCTCCCACTATTATCACTGATTGGCACTAATTTTTCTCTAATCATTCTTTTATTCCTAATATACCTATCGAAAGCTTTAGGGTTTTCCTTGATCCTACCTGCCAAAGATTTCTCATGCTCACTCCTCATTCTTCTTAGCTCTCTTTTTCGGTCTTTACTGCCTAACTTGTAACTCTCAAGCGCCCGGAGTGTTCATGTCTCATCCTAACATAAACCTTCTTCTTCCTCTTGACAAGAGATTCAACTTCTTTAGTAAACCATGGCTCCCTTGCTCAACCACTTCCTCCCTCCCTGGCAGGTACACACTTATCAAGGACGCTCAGTAGCTGCTCCTTGAAAAAGGTCCTCGATTCAGTAGTGCCTAGCACCCGTAATTTCCTTCCCCATCCTATGCATCCTAAATCTTACCTAATCGCATCATAATTGCCTTTCCCCCAGGAATAACTCTTGCCCTGCAATATATACCTATCCCTTTCTATCACTAAAGTAAACATAATTAAATTGTGGTCACTATCACCAAAGTGCTCACCTACCTCTAAACCTAATACCTGGCCTGGTTCATCACCCAGTACCAAACCCAAAGTGGCCTCGCCCCTTGTTGGCTTGTCTACATATTGTGTCAGGAAACCATCCTGCACACATTGGAAAAAAATGGACCCATCTAAAGTATTCGAACTATAGTATTTCCAGTTAATATTTGGAAAGTTAAAGACTCCATAACAACTACCCTGTCACTCTCGCTCCTATCCAGAATTATCTTTGCTATCCTTTCCTCCACATCTCTGGAACTATTCGGAGGCCTATAGAAAACTCCTAACAGTCCCTTCTCGACTCAGTAACAAGTTCAACAATTTTAGGGCTTGAGGTACCTTCTCTCAGGTCCTTACCCCAATCCCCCCACACACCAGGCCTTGTTATCACATGGTCTGCTATTACACACACACCATTGTTAGCCGCTAACAGTCCCCATTAGCATTTATTAATTCTCCTAGGCTGACTATTATCCATTCCTTTGTGTCTCTCTCTCTCTGAGCTCTTTCTTCACCTATCATTTACTCCTTGCCTCCTCCTCCCAACCCTATCTTCTGCACAAAAATTCAACTTTTTCCTAGCTACCATTAGCTCCGAAGAAGAGTCACTGGATGGTAAATATTTCTCTTCACAAATGAGGTAGACCTTTCATGATTTTGAACATTTGGTAAAATATCCTCTTAGTTCTCCTTACAGCAGAGAAACTCTTGGCTTCTCAGTGTATAATTAGTTTGAATTATTTTTGTTTTAATCAGCCCTGGGGTAGATATTTTAATCAAACTGTTCAGATATATTATTACACAGCTCTGGGCCAGGTGGGACTTGAACACAAGCCTTCTACCACAGGGAGACCACCACTGCACAAGAGCCCTTTTTAAAAAATAATCATCCTGTTCAGAAGTAATATAGAACATAAAAAAATACAGCACAGTACAGGCCCTTTGGCTCTCGATGTTGCGCCGACCCAAGCCCACCTAACCTACACTAGCCCACTATCCTCCATATGTCTATCCAATGCCTGTTTAAATGCCCATAAAGAGGGAGAGTCCACCAGTGTTACTGGCAGGGCATTCCATGAACTCACAAATACAACACATCTCTGGAGTCTTCCAACATAATACCAGTGGGAGACAAGAACCCTCCATTCGCCCCAGGGTGATTACTCCTTAAAATGGAATATGTCTCTTTTACAGTAGCAATGTAAAAGGCAAACCCAAAGTCATATAATTCTAATACCATAATGTTACTTCACAAAGTAATGGATAAAACATTAAGGGCAGGATTTGGCTGACTGTCAATGAATGAATGCACGAATCAAGTCCAAAATGCACCTGTAAGTCAAGTTGGGTCATCTTCTCCTTGGTTTCACTAAGCTGATTGGTGAGTTCACTAACGGTAGACTCGAGGGATTGAGCTCGGTCTTCAGCAGCATGCAGCTGGGATTTCTGCTCCTGCATTTGCTTGTGCAGATTCTCTTGCGCTTGGGTGTGACTCTCTGTTTGGTTTTTCAGCTTCTCCGTTAACTGAGCAACCTAATATTTTGATACAGAGAATGGTCAGCATTGGGCATTCACAGAGTTACAACCACTAGCTTTACATTAGCTGAGGTAAACACAATATGCTTCACATAAGGGAACATTAATCAGTCTGACCCGAAGACAACAATTGTTACAGTGCTATTAGTCTCTTTACATGATAGACTTCCCTGTTTAAATGATAAAACAACTAAATCAATGCAAAGTATTAGACTGGTAGATCAGAGCCATCCCTGATAACCCTTTCTTAACTGTTAAGTGTAGGGAAGTAGTTAGCTCAGCAGAAAACATTTGGGCATGCATCTTCGACTGGTACTAAAACAAAGACAGACATAATTGAAGGTCTCATCAGGAAAACAGCAATTCTATATAACAATAGTTAAATTACTGATAAGATAGAGTGATGTTATATTTGTTAGCACAGTGGAAAACCGAGACTAAGTTAGGAAAACTGAAGTTATTAAAGAAGGAGTAGTCAATTTAATTCTTTAAATGGAGCAGGCCTTTCAAAACCATGGATTGTCCCATGGAGGGAGTTGAGAAAGATTTGTAATGATTCCCTGTTCTCCTAAGGGTTTAAAGCTCAGAGCTCAGAAGTAGAAGGCATTTCGTTCCCAAACAACAATAAAAACAAACCATATAATTATTGTTTAAGAAAAGCATTTCATTCAAAATTTTCACCTTGTGCTTTATAGGAACAACAATCCAAGGGGAAAACTAACATGAAAGCAAAGTGCTGATTGGTTGACAAGCAGATTCTGGATAATGCATTTCCAAGGGGATTACTGTTACTGACAGTTAACTGCCAGGCTTTGTTTAAACTTTAAAGCTGATTAGTTAAGGCATTGCCTGAAAAGTGAATTCGCAAATGGCTGTCACCTACTTTGTTGAGTTGGAACAGACAGTGCATGAACATATTACTATCTGCAAAGAACAGGGCTCCATGTATTAACATGTAATTTCCAGTACATACAGGTGTACCACCATATAATCCCAATGGACAGTCTAGATCAGTCACCAGTGCAATTCATCAAACACCCAGGGTTACGCAGCAAATGGACCTGTCCAACTGCAGAATCATATACAATAATTCTGTGACACAAACAACAGCTTGTGTTGTGAAAATCCAAAGGGGCATGTTTGATATGATCCTCCAGTCTCTGGGGTATACAACCTACATACCTGCATCACAACAGCACTGTAAGTCTTATACCATATTAATCATTTACATAATGGGTAACATGTCCTTTTGGGTTGACAGCAGTATTTGTATTGCAACTGGATTGGAGCAGCGTGAAACATCTAGCTTCATTTGTTGCTCAAACGTTTGAGATACCGGACACTTCTAGGTTAAAAGTTAGACTAGGGGGGATCCAAGATGGCGGCGACCCAGCAAGACTGAGTCCACAGTGCTCTACCCAAAACTTGGGAAAAGTGGGCTATCCACCCCCACCACACTCACTAAACCATTTATAATAGTTGTTAACCTTAAATAGTTACCTATTAGTACATTTAAATAGTCTAATACTAGCTGGAAAATGAGTAAAGGGAAGGGAACAGGCGGCTCTAAGAAAACAGGGACCCCTCCCCCACCCTCTCCCTCTTCATCTGCAACAAAGGTGTCTTCAGCTACTTCAGGAGAGTTACCAATGAAGATGAGCTTTGAGGAGATGTTTGCCAGGTGGGAGGCGAAGATTGATGCTTTTATCGATGAGTCTCGGCAGAGCAGAGAAGCACTATCAGCCGAGCTGCAGAAGCAGGGCAGAGACATTCAGGAATAGGAGTGCCGAGTCAGAGAGGTGGAGTCGAAGGCCGCAGCCTCAGAGACTGGGATAAAATCAACGGCCGACCACATCCGTTTTCTCGAGAATCGAGTCCAGAACCTAGAAAACCACATTGATGACCTCGAAAATCAATGTCGTAGAAAAAATATTCGGTTGTTGGGCCTGCCCGAGCAGGAAGAGGGAGGTCAGCTGACAGCATTCTTAGAGCATTGGCTGCCACAACTTTTAAATCTGCATAATGGATCAGGCCAGGTAAGGGTAGAATGGGCCTACCGGGTCACAGTACGTGGGCCCGGCTCAACCTAGCGCCCACGCCCGGCCCTGTTCCAGCTGCAGAGCTATAGGGAGAGGCAGATGCTCCTGGAAGCCTCAAGAAATCTGGGAAAAGATCCCCAAGCGATGACCCACAAAGGATCCAGGATCATGCTGTTCCAGGACTTTTCCCCAGCTTTGGTCCAAAAGAGGAAGGCATTCGATGAGGCGAAGAAGCGTTTAAGGGACTTAAATATTCAGTACTCCTTACGATATCCAGCGACGCTACGCCTTAGCCACGAAGGATCCATATATAACTTCGGATCACCGGAGAAGGCTAAGGAATTCTTGGACTCTCTTAAATAAACTGTAAGAGATTGTGGACGCTGGTCTGCCTTTCCCATTATTTTGGTTTACATCCCTTCATCTTTTCTCATCTTTCCCCCTATGTGTGTATGTATATATATATATATGTTGGGGCGTTTGGTTAATGTTGATGGGGAGAGGTGGTTACCTTATTCTATTTTACTTCTGTTTTTAGGAGCGAGGTTGTTTTTCTTTCCCCTGTTATTTTGTGGTATTATATTTAAGTATTACATGTTGAGATTGTAGTCTTATAGTTATATATGGTATTAATATTCCCAAATATATTTAGATGTGGGTGTGGGTGGGGGTGGGGTGTTCACTGTTAACTCTAGCTTTATATTATATTTGAATTCTCCTCATTTTATTGAGGAACACCTGGGTCAAGGGTGGGGCACTGGTTGGAAGAGGGTAAGATGGACTGTGGGAGAGGAAGTGACGCTCCCTGGGAACAAGGGAGAAAATCTCCAATTCGGAATGTTTTATATTTTTTATACTTAGAAAGAGTTTTTTGTTATATTGTTTTGAGTGTATCAGAGAGTCTTTACTTTTGTAAATCTTGTATGCTCCATGCTCGGGATGTTCTAGATAGGGTTTCCCCTCCCGAGGGGTCTCGGATCTGTCCAGATGATTATGGCTGAACAGTCGGTTAAGTGGTGCACCTGGAATGTCAGGGGGAGTAATTCGCCAGTTAAAAGGAAGAAAATATTATCAAATCTTAAGAAGGAGAGAGTTGATATAGCTCTCCTACAGGAGACACACCTGTCGGATAAAGAACACTTAAAATTACGACAGGGCGGATTTGATCAGGCCTTTTTTTCCTCTTTTAATTCAAAAAGCAGGGGAGTGGTTATCCTTGTCCGGAAGAACTTCCCTTTGAAAATTCTAAATCAGATAAAAGACGAATCTGGACGATATATTTTGATTAAAGCCCTCATAAATGGAGAGGAATATGGGATCTTAAATGTATACTGCCCCCCGGCACACCCCTTTAAATTCATAACGGAAGCTTTTTCAAAACTGATGGCCTTTGGTGCCCGTCATACAATTATAGGGGGAGACTTTAATTGTATTATGGATCCGGAAATAGACAGGATTCCCAAGAGTGCCGCTGGAGTATCTCCCAGATCTAGACAACTGGCGGACCTGAATAAAGAATTAGGATTGGTAGATGTATGGAGATGTCTCCATCCACAGGGTAGAGATTTTTCTTTCTACTCTAATCCACATAAATGTCACACAAGAATTGATATGTTTTTTGCCCCATCGATTTTTCTAAACTCTATAGCAACCTGTAAAATAGGTATTATAGCAATCTCTGACCATGCCGCTGTATACATGGAAACTAAGGTAAAGAACAATGGGACATCCGCTCGGCATTGGCGTATGGACCCCTTCCTGATAAAAGATAGCAAATTTTTAAAGTACTTCTCCCAAGAATTTAAAACTTTTTTAGAAATTAATACTGGTACGGCTAGCAATCCGTCAATGATGTGGGAGACCATCAAAGCTTATGCACGAGGTTTGATCATCTCCTATTCAGCGACCCAGAGGAAAATGAAGGGAGAGCAACAGCGTCTGCTCGAAGCTCGCCTAAAAGCAGCCGAAACAGCATAAGCTGATAGACCTTCTATCACAAAATTGCAGAGGATTACAGCTCTTGGGACAGCTTTAAACACCGCGCTTACTCAAACGGCTAAAAGGGAAATATTATTTGCGAAACAAAGATTATATGAATATGGCGACAAACCGGGTAGATACTTAGCATTTCTTGCAAAGAAAAAGAAAGCCCCTCAAACTATTCCGACAATCAAGGAAAGTACAGGTACCCTGACTCATGATCATAAAAAGATCAATGCGACCTTTAAAGAATTTTATTCTGAACTATATAGATCGCAGGATTGTGAAGATAGGATTAGGAGGATGCAGTCATTTTTTAAAAATTTGACCTTCCCGGGCCTGACTCCGGAACAGGTGTCGGCCCTAAATACCCCTTTAACAGTCCAAGAAATACTTGAGGCAATTAGGCAACTTCAGAGCGGAAAAGCACCGGGCCCGGATGGTTTTCAAGCTGAATTCTATAAAGAATTTACAGGAATATTGGTTGACCCACTTATGGATATGTATAATTTTGCGCATAGTCAGGTCTGTCTCCCGCCCACGCTGAAAGAAGCAAATATTTCTCTTATCCTCAAAAAAGGAAAAGACCCAGAAGATTGGTCTGTAAGATGCACAATATCCTTACTAAATGTAGACTTTAAAATTCTCTCAAAAATGTTAGCACTAAGACTAGAAAGGGTACTGCCATATATTATAAAGGAGGACCAGACGGGATTTATTAAGGGCCGCAGATCATCCAATAATATCAGAAGGGTCTTGAATATGATCCAAGCCTGTCATCAGGGAAAGATACCAGGAGTAGTAATTTCATTGGATGCGGAAAAGGCATTTGATAGGGTTGAATGGTCATATTTATTTTACACATTGGAAAGGTTTGGCGTTGGACAGGTGTTTACCAAATGGGTTTCAACATTGTATAATGACCCCAAAGCAGCTGTTATTACTAATGGGTTAAGATCGGATGGCTTCAGTGTGGGTAGGGGCTGCCGTCAAGGATGTCCTCTCTCACCATTGTTGTTTACACTGATAATCGAACCATTAGCAGAAACCATCCGGACTGATCCTAATATAACGGCCCCGAGGATTGGTACAGGTAAACACAAAATTACCCTCTATGCAGATGACGTTCTCTTATTCCTCAGTAATCCTTTAATGTCAGTGCCTCGTCTAATTCAAGTTATTAATACATTTAGTGCATTCTCAGGCTATAAAATTAATTTTTCAAAATCGGAAGCCATGCCAATGGGTGGTCTGGCTATGATACCCCACTTAATGGACGGATCCCCTTTTCCCTTTCGTTGGTCCCTGGAGGGCTTCTTATATTTAGGTATTTTTATCACGCCAGTATTTGATCGGCTGTATAGGGCTAATTTTGTACAATTAATGGAAAGGATAAGGCAGGACCTCCAGCGATGGAGAGACCTTCCGATTTCCTGGCTAGGGAGAATAGCATTAATTAAAATGAATGTTCTGCCCCGTCTCTTATATCCTATGAGAATGCTCCCGCTGATGCTGCCAAGACTAGCCCTACGTAAATTATATGGCTGGTTGGGCTCCTTTATTTGGAACCATAGACGGCCCCTTATTAAGCTGAAGAAGCTACAGCTTCCACAGGCAAGGGGAGGACTGGACTTCCCAGACTTTAGGAAATATCAGTTAAGCTCCCTACTAAGTTACATAGCTGATTGGGTTTCATCTGATCCACAATCAATTTGGCTGGATATCGAAGCCTCCCAAGTAAAATACCCACTTATTAACCTTTTATTTTCAGATAAGAGGAAAATCATTACAGACCACTGTAAAAATCCCATAATATTAAACACAATTAAGGCCTGGAATATAATGCGGCAAAATGAGGGTAAGTCACATAAAACATCCCCCCATGCACCAATAGTAGGCACATGGGGATTCCAACCGGGGATTACAGATGCCACCTTTAAACTCTGGAGATCCAGGGGCATCTCATGCTTAGGGGACCTATTTACAGATGGGATCCTGATGTCCTTTGAGCAGCTGCGTCTGAAATTCGGAATACCTAATGGGGATCTCTTTCGATACTTCCAAGTTCGAGATTATATACAGAGGAAGACTACATTAATAGATAGTCTTTATAAATCAGACAGAGAACGTAATGTCTTACGACCAGTGGGGGCATCCTCCATTAGTACTATATACCATTTGCTACATGATGGAGTCTCAGGAGACATGGATGACCTGCTTAAAACATGGGAGCAGGACTTGGGGCTAGAAATCTCTGAGGATATGTGGAATGACATTTGGGAAAATGCTAGAAGAATTGCTATCTGTAACAGAACTCAGGCTATCCAACTAAAGATACTTCATAGGGCCCATATAGCTCCGGCTCGACTGGCAAAATTTAAGGCAGGAGCATCTCCAATGTGTCCTAAATGCAAAATAGAGGTGGGTACTCTTGTACATCGTCTGTGGACTTGTCAGAAAATCCGCAGATACTGGACTAAAGTGGCAAATACCCTGACAGAAATTTTAGGAACGGAAATTAGGGTGGACCCTGTATCTCCTTTTGGGCTTTTCGAACCTCTCATCTCTGGATATGCATGGGAAGAGACTATTTTCTATTCTCTCTTTCAGTGCAAGGAAAAATATTTTGGTGAACTGGGTGGCTGAGGGCCCCCCTGGACTTTCAAATTGGCACAGATTAATTATGGAATATATCCCCCTTGACTTCCTCACAAATATGGTGCACCGAAAGACTGAATTATTTTATAAAATATGGCAGCCCTTTTTGAATTATATAAATGCAGATATTTCGGCTATCCTAACAAGGGCTTTTATTTAGTGAAGATTTCAGACCGGGCTGCTCCGGGGCCCCTTGGGAGAGGAATCCTGCGCGAATACGGGTTTTATTATATTTGATGTTTATACATTCCGAGCATGTAAGAGACTTAGGTATACACTCTGGTTAGTTATAGGTTAGATTAGTAGAAAGTTGAGGTTTTTTTTCTTTTTCTTTTCGTTTCTTTTTTTGTTTTCTTTCTTTCTCTTTTCTTTGTTAAATTATGACTATTGTATATATGATTTAATTGTACATCAATGTTTGTATTTGAGAGTTTTGTTTATTTTTGTAAATTTGCAAAAATGTTAAATTTCAATAAAAATATCTACAAAAAAAAAAGTTAGACTAGGTACTTTTCAGGACCAACATTAACCACATTAAAGCCTTTTGTAAGTTTGCATCTGATACCAAGAGGAATGATTTGATCAGGCCCGCCATTATCCCATAGGATGGCTTTCATACATCACGAGCAGGATGCTGATAACAAGCTAAAACAACAGCTTCCTACCATAGGAACAAACAATGTGGTATATGTATTTCAATGTCAGCTTGATGTAGATCCGACATTCCAAAGACTGAAATACTGTATCATAAGTTACACTCATTCAACTATTTACAACAAGATACCGATCACCCCCAACCAGCCTGTGCTTGAAAATTCAGGAGCGTCTAAGAGTAGACGTGAACCTGCAATGAGACACTATTTGCTAGATAACCCTGAACATGAGAGTAATTGTGCTATACACAAAGCAGGTTGGTCAGTTGAGCTCACAGTGCAGTGTACTGTGCTTAGTAGAAGCTACATAGGATAACATACTCTTGCAGACAGAGAGAACCTGTACACACTGGTCCTGCTTCACTAACAGAATTGGTCATGGCCATTTGCTAGTTTATTTCTCATGGGAATTACAGTCAAAGTGACTGCTTTAAAAATTAAAGCAAGCCTGGCTGTTAACTGTCAATCAGCATTCCTCAGCTAATCAGAATCCATTTGCCAAACGATCAGCATCCAAATTTTATGCAGTACATATGTTGGTTTTCCCCTTGGATTAATATCCTTGTGAAATGTTCTGATGAGTGCAAAACAAAAACTTTAATAAATGTGACTATTATCAGCAATTTTCAAATTCTGACTGCCAAATGACCATGACACATTTTAAAATGTATTATGGTTTAAATAATTTTACAAACACGACATGCTTAATTCACTTGACTTTCAATGTTTAAGAAAATTAATAATTTTAAGAGTGAATTATAATTAAGGCTCCTCTAACATCTTCTGTTCCTATTTTAACTGATGGATGGCTCCAATGAAGGAATGGGATAGAGACCAGGAATTCAACAGACAACTTCCCTCCTCTGCGCTGAATTGTTAGATCTCAGGTGAGGCAATATTGGAAAGACTGAAAGTTGCCTCAGTATTCCATTGGAAAGAAATGGGCAAACTATGCTAATACACAACTCAGTGACTCCTGTCATTAAGGACAGCAACCATGAGTGCGGCTAGGATTTGTAATATCACCCTCAATCTCCTTTAATTGAAAATTGCTGATTCTTCAGCTTCTTAACGACTAAAGAGCACACATGGAATATTTTATGGACTAGATATTTCATGATCTATTGCTATCTGTGATTTTAGAAATGCCAGCAAGTGAAAACAATTGACAAATGCTTAAGTGACTGAGGGACACACTACATGTTTCAATTTACTATAAACTACCATGTCCCTTGTGTTTCTACTTAGATCGACTCAGAGTTCCCTCAAATCTTAGATTTTAATCAGTGTTATGCATTCGAAAGTAGATCAATTTTGATCACTTACTGATTGAAAATTGATTCATAATGAGGGCAGAAAAAATGGCTTTAATATTAGAAAAAACGCAAGATCTATTAAACTTTTGGATCTATTTGAATGGATTTCAACAGAATAGATTCTCTAAAAGGGTGCCACACAATCAAATCCAGGCTTCTTGACAGAAAAAGGAGAATACAGTAACTTTCTCATCAATGGGATTTTGAAAGGCTTTTGATGAGATAGGTTGATGGCAAATGTGGTGTGGGAATACGTAAGTAGATGGTAAACTGGCCAAAAAATAAGACAGCAAAAAGGAAGGGTAAATGGTGCTGTGCCCTTGGAGAGTCAGTGCAAATACAAATGGGCTGAAGGGCTTCCAATTTCCGATAATAATTGAGATTCTCATTTATGACACACTCAGTTTAGATCCACGTGTGAAGAACAGCCATTTGAGGAGATTGACGTCTTCAAAATATACTTCAGTGACAATCAAAAGGTGTGGAAGTGGAGAGCCAAGTGTGGAGCTTCAACCAAACTGGGCTGGGCAAGGAGTGCATGGCAGTTGTTTATCCATGCCCAAGTCTTGTTACAACCCCCAATGCTTTCAAAGAAAAAAGGGAAAGGAATTATCACTTTTATTGTACATGGTAAATAATTATTCATTTGATCATCATCTCCGGAGATAGTTAAGCATGAGTAGCATTCACTGCATAATTATAAAAATTACTTATTTGCCTATAATAACTCTGCTTTTGAATCCACAAAAACATTAATAGATTTACTTAGCACCGGGGTGAAGTAAACGTACGTCTAAATGTTTAAATGAGAGCAGTGTGGTGTACCTGGTCCTGCAGGGCATGGTTCTTTTCCTGTAGCTGATTCAAAATGGCCACCTCACCCTTGCCATCTTGGATTTTAGCAACAAGCTCTTGCCGCTCAGTTTCAAGCTGCACCATGCTGTCCTTGCTCTTCTGCAGCAGAGCCTCCAGGTTCTGGATCTTCTGGTCTTTATCCCCGATTTGGCGCAGCACCTGTTCCAAATCATTCTAAAGTGGCAGAAGTTACTCGTACTGTCAACCTTTGGCAGAGTTTAAACCAAAAACAGCACCACAAGATATCAAGCATTGTTGTTTCTATCTGTTAATTGTGACTCAAATCACTGCATATCCCATAAAAACTCAAAGCTCTCTTCAATATTTTTAATGCTCATGTTTAGTGTCTCTCTTACATAGTGTCCAGCTAATCCAGTTTCTTCAAATCAGCAGGCATAGCGTGAGCATACAAAACTAGGAGCAGGAATAGGAATTGGCCATTCTCCACCATTAGATCATGGCTGCTATGTTTGCTTTTGTTCCTAATACCACATACCCATTGCTCCCTTGATTACCTTCTATGCCCTTGCTGACCAAGAATCTACCAACCACTGACTTTGAATCCTAAAGTTCCATAACTCTCAGAGAAACAATTTCTCCTCATCTCTTTCCCAAAAGGGTGACCTCCTAATTTGTTCCAGACTGACTCACAAGAGGAAAGAGCTTTTCGATGTCCACCTTGTCAAGACCATTCTGGATCTTATACCCTTCAAAAATGTCACCCTTCACTCAACTGAGCTCTAGAACTTCTGAAGTATAGCGCACTGTAATGTAGAAGATATAGCAGCCAATCTGCACTCAGCAAGATCCCGCGAACTATGGTAATCCATTGTAAGATGTCGCGTTGGTCAAGGAATAAACACTGACAAGCACACAAGGAATACCTCCTACGTTTTCCTCGAAGTAGTGCCATGGGATATTTCATACTCAGCTGAGAAAGCAACCACAGACTCTGCTTAACATCACCTCTGAAAGACAGTACCCCTCGTCAGAATGCATAGCACCCTCAATATTGCACTGAAGTGTCAAGCCTTGATCTCATGTTATCATTTACAATGCACTGTAGGAAGTCACCGTGGTTTCTTGGGCAGAACCTATCAAACCCCAAACTGGAACAAGGGCAAGCAGATACAAACAAACACCACCACCTACAAGTCCCCCACAACTATAAATCACTGCCCGTTAGCTGCCACTGGATCAAAGTCCTCGAACCCTCTAACTGAACTGTGGATGTACCTACAGCACGTGGACTGCAGTGGGTCAAGGCAGCAGCTCATCACCACTTTCTCAAGATGAATGAGAGGTGGGGAACAAGTGACATTATGATACAAGTGACTTTGCCTGTGGCAATGGTACTGGAAGTTTAAAGTTCAAATTGAACTGCACCAACATCCTATTCCCCCGTTCTAAATAACTCAAGCTAGCTGCTCAATACAATACCTGTGTTTCCCTCAGCTGGGATGTAGTATTCTGCTGACCAGTCTGTAAATCCTGGTGCTGCTGTCTTAGTTTGTCCAATTGATGCTGTACTTCAGTCGTAGCAGCTGCACTTTCCTTCACCTGAATCAAATACAAAATGTAAAAAAAAAAGCAACGTTTAGGACAGTAACCTTCAAAAAAAAAGTAAAAACATGAACATTTGCACGTGCATCTGTGTGTGAGAGAGACAGCGCGAGAGAGAGGGCTCGCGCTAGGGGAAGCAGTGTGAGCGCAAGAGAGAACGAGTGCGTCACCACATACTGGAGCAAGTAATCGGTGTCCTCAATTTCCTCAGAAACCACTAAAGCTAGGAGCTGTAAAAGATCAGCAAGACCACATTTACTTTAGTTTTAGGCCCTCTTTCTCTCATGTCTTGCCATTGCTTATTCTCTTTCTGCACCTCCTCCCATGGAAACAGGTATCTGTATTTCCAAATTTCTTTGACCATCAAATGAGGACGGCTTGATCGACATTACAATCCTCCCCATTGGTTAACATATTGGAGAAACCAGTCGGCTGCGTTGACACATGGGTTGCTGTACCTCTTACATGATACAAGCATCTACAAAGGACAGGAACAGGTCACCACAAGTGCAGCATTAAAACTTGGCGGAAACCAAATAACTTTTGAAATATAACCAGGACTAAACTTTATTTAAAACAAAAGAGACCAGATTGGTACCACATGTTATTTCACAGAAGCACCACCAATAGGCGATAAACGAGAGCAGGACTGACCACAGCTGTCAACAATAGGGAACAAAAGAAACTTGGGCAGAAGGACTCTGACTATCACAGAATGGACAGTTGGAGAAGGATTATGGCTTTCAAATTCTGCTGTTGAATATTTCCCCATGAACATTGTAGCATTTGGAAAGTAATCATATTGACTAAAGGAAAAAAGAACTAGTGTACAATTTGTCTAAATGTTGCATACTTGCATTTGGCTTTCTAAAAGGACCAAGGTAATGCTGCATCACAACAGAAGTGAACTATTTTGTCACTCAAGTTAAACATACTTCAAATACACTAATAACTTAAAGCACCTGATCAAATCTAGCAACGGGCAGATGATTGTGAAGAGGAGAAAGCAGTAAAGATGCCACAGAGACACACTTTTGAGTCCAGGAATCGTTTTGTAGTCCAACACAGTAGCTACTTTGCATGTTGCAAAATCTCACAAAATCTGGTTTCACTAGTTCTTAAGTCCGAAAGCACTTTAAAGCTGTCACCACAGATTACTGCTTATTTGAAATGCTTAAAGTTCAAGAAATGAATACATCACTTACTGAACAGTAGGATAAAGATTTGCAAACTGGTTATTTTTAATCTCCCTGAAGTATGCAAATATTTTATTAATCAGGATATTGACTAATAAATCACTTCATTTGGTTTTGGTGACTAATATAGTGACCTAATACCAAAGTGAGCAGTCTTGCTCTTCTTCATTTAGAGCAAAGGGACATTTATCTTCATCCGAGGGACAAACAGGCCTTTGGTTTAACATTTCATCTGATAAATGACACCCGAGAAGACAGCATTCTCTCAGCAGTATGGCTGAGAATAAGTTCACAACGTTCACTTGAGCCTTTTGTCTGCACCTTGAAATCTTGATCTCTTTACTTTGCAGAGAATGGCCGGACTGGAACTTACAGAGAAAAGGAGGGGCAAGGCCTGGATTGGTTAAAGAATAAAAATATTAAACTTGGGATGTTTTTGGATCCAGAACAAACATAAATAGAGGTGAATGTGGGTACCATTTATGGAGATGATGTAGGGACAGATACTGAGTCAGAAATTAAACTTTAGACATGAAGACAAGCTCCATACTCTTGCTAAAGACTTAGACTCAGATGTACAGCATGGAAAGAGACCCTTCGGTCCAGCCCATCCATGCTGACCAGATATCCCAACCCAATCTAGTCCCACCTACCAGCACCCGGCCCATATCCCTTCAAACCCTTTCTATTCATATACCCATCCAAATGCCTCTTAAATGTTGCAATTGTACCAGCCTCCACCACTTCCTCTGGCAACTCATTCCATACACATACCACCCTGTGAGAAAAAGTTGCCCTGTAGGTCTCTTTTATATCTTTCCCGTCTCACCCTAAACCTATGCCCTCTAGTTCTGGACTCCCCCACCCCAGGGAAAAGACTTGGCCTATTTATCCTATCCATGACCCTCATGATTTTCTAAACCTCGATAAGGTCACCCCTCAGCCTTCGACGCTCCAGGGAAAACAGCCCCAGCCTGTTCAACCTCTCCCTATAGCTCAAATCCTCAACTCTGGCAACATCCTTGCAAATCTTTTCCGAACCCTTTCAAGTTTTACAGCATCTTTCGATAGGAAGGAGACCAGAATTGCACGTAATATTCCAACAGTGGTCTAACCAATGCCCTGTATAGCCTCAACATGACCTCCCAACTCCTGTACTCAATACTCTGACCAATAAACGAAAGAACACCAAACACCTTCTTCACTATCCTGTCTACTAGCGCCTCCACTTTCAAAGAACTATGAACCTGCATTCCAAGGTCTCTTTGTTCAGCAACACTCCCCATAACCTTACCATTAAGATGTATAAGTTCTGCTAAGATTTGCTTTCCCAAAATGCAGCACCTCACATTTATCTGAATTAAACTCCATTTGCCACTTCTCAGCCCATTGGCCCATCTGATCAAGATCCCATTGTAATCTGAGGTAACCTTCTTTGCTGTCCACTACACCTCCAATTTTGGTGTCATCTGCAAACTTACTAACCATACCTCTTATGCTCACATCCAACTTAATTCCCTTTCTGTTGGCAATCTCAGGCTATCAATAAATTGAATGTTATAAATTGCTCATTACCAAAGAGAGTGCATGAGCTATGATGCACTTAGTGCGGATGAGCAAAATAGATTGCTGTACTTGTAGAGTTAAGGAGAGCAGGAGTCAACTACAGCACACAACTCACGCACAGTCCTCACCTGTTCCTCAGCACGGGAGAGCTTCAGCTGCAGGTCAGCCACTTGCTGCTCCTTATCCTTCAGCTTCTCGCCAGACAACTGCCTCTGCTCCTTCAGCCGGCCCTGTACCTCACCGAGCTGCCGCTCAGTCTCCAGAAGCTTCGCGTGGAGCTATCATCAAGACAAGATTGATGAACATCTCGAAAGCTGTGCAGAGACTTGCAGCCATCCAGCCACAGAGGTCTGTACTCCTTACATCGTTAAATATTCACCATAAATCTTTTAGAAAACAGACTCAAGTTTTCACTTTGGCATCTTTGGTGAAACAGTTACGAAAAGCATGACTTTGTAAAGTAATTTGCATATCACCAAATGTAAAATCTTTCTCATAGCAGTGTAATTGAGCACAGCTATCAAATTTAATTTCAACGAGTATTCTTTGATATATTAAAAGGACATCAACGTGGAGCTAAATCTTGCTTTCTTTCACTAAGTGTCAATTTTGTCAAGTTGCATTGGAGGCTCTCTCTCCACAAGGCACAACAGGTTCTCTCAACGCCTGCCCCAAATTCACCTCATTAACTATCAACCCCACCGGAGGGCACCCGTCTAGTCTGATGCTAGCTTAATTCAAATAACTGGTGGCTCCAGAAGAACTCACCACTGCTAGGATATCCCCGGACTGACCAGAATCCCTGGCACCAGTGCCATCTTCAAACATTCATGATGCACCCAACCAAGCACCATCAGTCCAGAGGCACCCTGCATGCCTCATTTGCCCCTGACGTTGTAGATAAGGGGAAACTGGAGCCCCACTCTTTTGAACAGGCACCTGGAAGGCTGAATGGACAAGATGGGGCAGAAGGACATCCTCTTTCCCCCAAATGGGCTATCAGACCCTGCCAGCCTGGCCCCACATTACTTTCCAGGTCATTGCAGCCTGGAGGAATGCACAGCAACAAAGGAAGATGGTCATGACCTTCTTTGGTCAGTGAGGTTAAGTGCCATAAAGCCTCTTTATGTGAAGTAGAATATGATTTGGAACCACATTGCGTCATTCCCAAAAGTAAGAGCCATCACAGAATGCTGCTTACCTGAACAGTTACTCTGGATTGAAGGGCTCCTTCAATGATGGAGCTAACACTGATGGAATGAAGGGTGTAGTGGAAACCTAGCAGGATCTTAAATTCATTGCTTCCAGCTGGACCATTGCTGTTCTGTACTCACAATAATGGTGGCTGACACTGCCTTTCCAACATTTGGGAACTTCTGGGATGACATTTAAAGCAAAGGCACTCCTCCATCTATTAGAAAAGCTTCAGTACCACTCAAGTGGAACACTTCCTGCTCAATTTTTGTTTTCTTTAGTGGGGAATCAACTAAAAGGGGACAACATTTTAAAATTAGAGGTAACCCATTCAGAAGTGGAATGAGAAGGACTTTTCACAGGATGTTAATTAATACGTACTGCAGCAGCCTACCAACACTCCTTCAACACAACCTTCAAAACATACTACCTCTAACATCCAGAAGGATAAGGACAGCAGATACCACCAGCTTCAAGTTCCCCTCCCAGACACTCAGCATCCTGACTTGGAACATCATCACCGTTCCTTCAGTGTCACTGGGCGAAAATCCTGGAACTCCCTCCACAGCAGCACTGTGTTCTCTGATACCACACAGACTGCAATGGTTAGAGTGGCAGATCACCCACCAGCCTCTCAAGGCTAGTTACAGATGGAGAATAAATGCTGACATTGCCAGCGATCCTCTGAAGTATTGCCAACACAAAACAGGCCATGTGCCCCAACTGGTCAACACTTTTCCATACAAAGAGCTGGAATAATTCTCTCATACAGGTTGCTGGAGACAACTGGAGTTTTCAACAATAAGGACTGATAAATTATTAGGTGTAGATATCAAAGGATAGGGAGATAAAGGATAAATCAGCCACAAAGTAACTGAATGTTGCAGCAAGTTTGAGGACTGAAGGATGCACAAACATTCCAAAATGCCCTTATTGTGAAACAAACATTCTACCCCTCTGTCTAAAATCAAAGTGGGTCAATGCAGCACTTGAAACCTCTCAATTCCCTGCCACTGGACAGTATAGCCTCACCTGATTCAGCTCATTCTGCAGCTGGACCTTTTGCTGCTCCTTCTCTTCCCGCTGCTGCTGTGTCTGTTTGAACTCAGCTCGAAGCTGGTGGTACTTGGCCTCGACCTCCGACAGCTCTCCCCTCAGTTTCTGGCTCGTCTCCCCAGTCTGACCCAATTCAGTGTGCGCTCTTTGCATCAGTGACTCGGCAGTAGACAGCTTTGCTTGGAGCTGCTTGCAATCGAGCTCCCTCTCCTGTAAGCTGGTCTCCAAACTCTTCTTACTTAAAGACGCCTCATTCAGACGATCGTGCAGTTGCTGGAACTCAACTTCTTTCTTGGATAGATTTTCCGAAAGTTTCTGAAATAATGTGGTTATAAATTGTCATTGTATCGCAATCACTGATTGTCATGGTCTGCACAATATTATGAGAATGATAGTGTTGATTGTACTACTTGAGTAGTAATCTAAACCAGTTTAAATCCTGCCTGAAAGGGGCCACAGTGAGAGTGATTCTGCAATTGGACCTGCAATCCAGAATTCAGAACCAAGGGTACAAATCCCATAATGGGAGGGATACATTTAAATTCAATTAAGTAAACCTGGAATGAGAATATATCTGGAAGGTCAAACATTAAATTACTGGATTGTCACCTTCAGGGAAGCAGATCTAAGCAACCTAATCATGTACAAGTGATATGTGATACACTCTAAATAGAAATCTCCCAGCCAGCCATTCAGATGTAACAAAGATGATGATCTTACAGAATAAATGCTACCTGGCTAGACAAGCCTGCATTCTTGAATGAAGAAAAGAGCAGTTTTAAAGCTTGAATGCCATTTAGCTTAGTTTAGACATAAAAGATTGGTGAGAGTTTAAAAAAAAAGAGACAACACGGCTGCAAGACCAGCCAAACACAAAAACAAAGGTTCATGAATGCACCTTAAGCAAGAGATTCTGCTACTCTTACTGAATCCACGTGAACGCTAACGTGACCCTCTGAACTGGGCACACCACTCCATCAAACCACTGGAGTTCATAATGGCTCACCACAACTTTCTCAAGGACAAAGGGCAAGAATTGCAAACCCCCAGAAAGTGGATAAAAATCAGATTTATGCTGAAGACAAACTGAAATTTTAATAATTAATTAATAAGTCTTGGTCAAATATGTCACCTGATTTGTTTACTAAAACTTGCGAGGTGAATTGTACTTTCAGAATTACATGTAAGATTTTGTAAATTTTTGTTAGAAATAGAATCAGTCTGAATACTGGGATACAGACAGCCTCACACAGGGCAAGATGAGAGACAAACTATCCAGGTCTTTTTCAAAATATAACTTCAGTTGCATCATACTGTCAACTTTTGATACAAATTCTGTGTGATACGATCTTATTCTCCACAACCACCTGAAGGAGCAGCACTCCAAAAGGTAGTGCTTCCAAATAAACCTGTTGGACTATAACCTGGTGTTGTGTGATTTCTAACTTTTTTAAAGCAGTTAGACGCTGCTATTTTCTGGGTCTGAAGATTGTTAAGGTGCAAAGATGGCCGAGAGTAGAACAATGTGCTCTTCCTGTCAGATGTGGGAGTTTAGGGAGAATTTCCATATTACTGACGATTAAGTCTGCAGTAAGTGTGTTTGGTTGCGAATCCTGTCGGATCACATGGATTGTTTGGAGCAGCAGTTAGAGGCAATGAAGACTTGACAGTAGCTAGGGAGTGTGATGGATGGCAGTTATAGGAAGGGAGAAAAACCACAGATACAGTCAGGTAGGCGGGGTTACCTCCAGGAAAGATAGGAGAGGGAGGCAGGTAGTGCAGGAATCGCCTGTGGCTATCCCCATCTCAAACAAGTATGCTGTTTTGGAAAATGTAGTAGGTGATGGACTGTCAGGAGAAGGTAGCACAAACAGCCAACTTTCTGCTATCAAGACTAGCTCTGATGTAACAAGGGGTACGTCAGATTCCAAGCAATCCATTGTGACAGGGGACTCTCTAGTTAAGGCACACACAGACGTTTCTGGCTGCGAGAAATCAGAATGGTGTGTTGCTTCCCTGGTACCTGGATCAAGGAGATCTCTGAGACAATGCAGAATATTCTCAAAGGGGAAGAGGGACCAGCAGGAAATTATTGTACACATTTGAATTAAGGACATAGGAAGGGAAAAGGATGAGATTCTGAAGAGAGAATACGGGAAGTTAGGCAGGAATTTAAAAAAGGAGGCCCTCGAGGGTAGTAATATCTGGATCACTCCCAGTGATACAAGAGAGTAAGGGTAGGAATAAGAGAATAAAGCAGATGAGTGCATGGCTGAGAAGCTGGAGCAGGGGCGAAGGGTTCACATTTTTGGATCACTGGAACCTCTTCTGGGGTGGAAGTGACCTGTACAAGGAGGATGGATTGCACCTCAATTGGAAGGGGACTAATATACTGACAAGGAGATCCGCGAGAGCTGCTCAGGAGGATTTAAACTAGTAAGGAGGGGGGTGCGACCCTGGGAAATAGTGAGAAAAGAGATCAATCTGAGACTTGTACAGTTGGGAAAAAGAAGCAAGTCAAACAGTCAGGGCAGGCAGGAACAAAGCAGAGAACAAGGTAGGACTCATAAATTACACTGCACTTATTTCAATGCATGGGGCCTAACAGGGAAGGCAGATGAACTCAGGGCATGGTTAGGAACATGGGACTGGGATATCATAGCAATTCCAGAAACATGGCTCAGGGATGGACAGGACTGGCAGCTTAATGTTCCAGGATACAAATGCTATGAGGAGGATAGAAAGGGGGGCAAGAGAGGAGGGGAGTGGGGTTTTTGATCAGGGACAATATTACGGCTGTACTGAGGGAGGATATTCCTGGGAGTACGTCCAGTGGAGTTATCTCGTGGAACTGAGAAACAAGAAAGGGGTGATCACCTTTTTGGGATTGTATTATAGACCCCCCCCCCCCCCCATCCCCCGCAATACTCGGCGAGAAATTGAGAAACAAATTTGTATGGAGATCTCTCTTACCTTAAGAATAATAGGGTGGTTATGGTAGAGGATTTTAATTTTCTAAACATAAACTGGGACAGCCATAGTGTTAAGGGTTTAGATGGAAAGGAATTTGTCAAGTGTGTACAAGAAGATTCAGTACGTGGATATACCTATTAGAGAAGATGCAAAACCTTACCTACTCTTGGGAAATAAGGCAGGGCAGGTGACTGAGGTGCCAGTGGAGGAGCACTTTGGGATAACAACCATAATTCTATTAGCTTTAAAGTACTGGTGGAAAAGGATAGACCAGATCTAAAAAGTTGAATTTGTAAATTGGAGAAAGGCTAATTTTAGCGCTATTAGCAAAGAAGGTGATTGGAGGCGCATGTTTGCAGGTAAAGGGATGACTGGAAAATGTGAAGCTTTCAAAAGATGAGATAACTGGAATCCAGAAACAGTATATTCCTGCGAGGGTGAAATGCTGGATGATGACAGAAATTGAGGTTTGGTCAAGAAAAAGAAGGAAGCAGATGACAAGTAGACAGTAGAAATTTAATGAATCCTCAACAGTACAAAGGCATTAGAAGTATACTTAAGGGGGAAATCAGGACAGCAATTTGGGGACATGAGATAGCTTTGGCAAATAGGCTTACAGAGAATCCAAAGGGATTTTATAAATACATTAAAGGACAACAGGGTAACTAGGAACAGAATAGGACCCCTCAAAGATCAGCAAGGCACCTATTTCTGGAACCGCAGGAAATAGGGGAAATACTGAGTATTTTGCATCAGTATTTACTGTGGAAGAGGATATGGAAGATATAGAATGTGGGGATATCAATGGTGACATCTTGAAAAATGTCCATATTGGAGGTGGTGACACTGAATGTTTTGAAATGTTTAAAGGTGGATAAATTCCCAGAACCTGATCAAGTGTACCCTAGAATTCTATGGAAACCTAGCAAAGTGATACCTGGCCCCTTGCTAAGATATTTGTATCATCAATAGTCACAGGCGAGATGCCAGAAGACTGGGCAAGTTGCTGGAGGGAATCCTGAGAAACAGGATTTCCATGTATTTGGAAAGGCAAGGACTGATTAGAGATAGTCAACATGGCTTCCTGCATGGGAAATCATGTCTCACTAACTTGATTGAGTGTTTTGAACTAACAAAGAGGATTGATGAGGGCAAAGTGGTGGACATGATCTGTATGACTTCAGTCAGCAGTTCAAAAAGGTTCCTCAAAGTAGGTTGGTTAGCAAGGTTCGATCACACTGAAAAGAGGGAGAATTAGACATTTGGATACAGAACTTACTCAAAGACATGAGACAGAAGGTGATGGAGGGTTGCCTTTCAGACTGGCAGCCTGTGACCAGTGGTGTGCCATAAGGTTCATTGCTGGGTCCACTGCTTTTTGTAATTTGTATCTCTGATTTGGATATGAACATAGGAGGTACAGTTAATAAGTTTGCAAATGACACTAAAATTGGAGGTGAAATAGAAGGTGAAGAATGCTATCTTAGTGTACAACAGAATCTTGATCAGATGGGCCAATGGGTCGAGGAGTGACAGATGGAGTTTAATTTAGGTAATTCTGAGGTGCTGCATTTTGTGAAGGCAAATCAGGGCAGCACTTATACACTTAATGGTAAAGTCCTGGAGAGTGTTGCTGAACAAAGAGACCTTGGAGTGCAGGTTCATAGCTCCTTGAAAGTGGAGTCACAGACAGATAGGATAGTGAAGGCGGCGCTTCATATGTTTTCCTTTATTGGTCATAGGAATGAGTACAGGAGTTGGGAGGTCATGTTGCAGCTGTACAGGATACTGGTTGGGCCACTTTTGGAATACTGCATGCAATTCTGGTCTCCCTCCTATAGGAAGAATGCTGTAAAACTTGAAAGGGTTCAGAAAAGATTTACAAGGATGTTGCCAGAGTTGGAGGATTTGATCTGTATGGAAAGGTTGAATAGGCTGGGGCTGTTTTACCTGGAGACATCGGGGGCTAAGGGATGTCTTGATAGAGGTTTAAAATCATGAGGGACATGGCTCGGGTAAATAGACAAGGTATTTTCCTGGGGTGGGGGAATCCAAAACTGGAGGGCATAGGTTTAGGGTGACAGAAGAAAATTTAAAAAGGGAATGAAAGAGCAACTTTTTTCACGGAGAGGGTGGCAAGTGTATGCAATGAACTGCCAGAGGAAGTGGTGGAGGCTAGTACAATTGCAACATTGAAAAGGCATCTGGATGGGTAGATGACTAGGAAGGGTTTGGAGGGATGTGGGCCAAGTGCTGGCAAACTGGAGTAAATTAGTTGGGATGTCTGGTCGGCATGGATGAGTTGGATGGAAGGGTCGGTTTCCTTGCTGTACATCTCCATGACTCTTGTTACAACCCTCTCAGCCACTGCAAACAATTTCTCCCCAACTCCCAAAACCATTCATGATTTTGAACGTATCAACATTGCAACTTCTAAACATCCCCCTGCAGTAAAGGGAACAATTGCACCTTCTCCAGTCTCTCCAAATAACTCAAGTCCTCCTCATCCTTGATACTATTCTGGTAAATCTCCTTGACATCCTCTCTAACTTTAACTGCTGTAAACCGTGATGCCTAAAATGAAGGATAGAACTGGAAGCAACCTTGGAACACTGTCCAGGAGTCTTTATTTACAGAGATACGTTTTACAAACAGCACCTCCTAACTTGACAATCAACATTTATCTTTTCCAACTTATACTGCTTTTTCAATATTCTCCTACTTTTAGGAATATATTGAATTCTCAATTAATTTCCACCACCTATATACAATTATTCTCATTCTTTATGATGTGGCACTTATATTTGAACAGATTGAACCCTGCCCTTATCTTTCATCTATCACTGATGCCCTATTTGGAGACTGAAGAAGCATCTCTACCATTACTTACTCAAAAACAAGGATTTGATGAATAATATGTTTTTAATATGATGAGAACAAAATCTCAAGCATGCAGCTCTGCACAAGATATCACAATTTACTCAGTAAGGACTCTTGGCTTCCAACACAAGGCACTTCCCTCACCTGGTTCTTCTTTCTCATTTCCTCACTCTCTTGCCGGACCCTCTGCAGCTCCTCGCAGTGTGTCGTGTTCTCCTGCTGCTTTCTGGCCAGTTCTGCGCTCAGCTCAGTTATAGATGCCTTGAAGCAAAAAAAAACCAAGACTGACGACGCAGATTTGCAGAAGTTACTTTGTAAAATACACAGGGAACAAATAAACAAATGCAATGCTGTGCAAAAAGGTGGAACTGAACAAAACTCAGACACCTGCATTCCCCCTTTAAAACTCGGTTGTTCAGCTGACACACTGAAGTATTTTCAGAGACAAGAGCTGAAAGTAAGAACAAGAGGAGCCCATTCTGCACCTTGACTCTGTTGAGCTATTCAACTGGATCATGGGTGACCTGCCCCTCAACTCCATGCTTCCATAAGACTTACCCAACTAACTCTTCAATCACAGATGTGACATTTGTAATTTTCACACAGCTGGAAGAGATTTTTTTGGAGGGGGGTGGGGGGTGAATAGTTTGATTTTCACTGCTCTGTTTGTGCGTCATGATATCACAACCAAATCACCAGGTTCTTATTTTAACATTATGCTCCCTTGTTCTAAAATTGTAATTTTTCTATAAATCAGTCATTCATTCATTCATGGGCAAGACCAGCTTTGTAACTGATGTTCAGATAATGGGCAGCCTTCTTGTGTTGCTACATTTCAGGGAGATCCACGATGTTTTCAGAGAAGGAGTACAAGAATTTTGACCCAGTGATACTAAAGGATAAAGTGAGTTATGATATAGAACATAGTTCCAAATCAGTGGTTTGCAGAAGAACGTACAGGGCTTGTTAGGTCCAATCTTGATCCTACGTGATTTTGTTAAGTCCAGCAATGAAAACCAAGACTTGGTGAAAAATCACAATGTTTTGCAAAATGTCCAAAATTCATTGTTAAATGATCTATAGCAATAACTGATGGTGTCCACAAATTAAATCCAATTACAAACTCTCAATATCGTTTAAAAATAGGATTTCCTGTGGCATATCTTCAAATACATTGATCAGAGTCCTGATGTCTAACTCTGGTGTGAAGGGAAACCTGTTGGAGTGTAGGATATAGCCACCACACAGTGATATAAAAATATCAACGGACCCTGCTATTACAGAATCCAGAGCTCATTGTAGCTTCAGTTAAACTGAAGGTTGTGAGATACTGATTCTAACAAGAACAAGTGCATAGATCTCAGCTTTAGATCAGGGTGGCTTGCTGAGTGCCAATGTAATGTTAAAGCATCCTTATTAGTCCCAAACAATTTTCACATCCGTGACTTATCGCTATGGGATAGATGAAGCCACCCAAATTCTAAATTGTGAAACAGAGCTTCGGAGTAAACACTTGGCAATAGGAGCATCCTGTGAGAAAATCTCAACACTGTGCCTCATACTTATTTTAAAGTCAGCACAACCTTCATAATGATCATTCTGCCCACAATATAGTACAAGAGGTATTGCTTTTGAAATCAAGTGATGGAAATTTTAAAACAAAATTGCACCAAATAAAGCTGCCGTGAACCAGGAAGAAGGTTCCAGAAATCAGTGAAGCACAAACACCAAACCGATACGCTGCATAAGATGTGTTAGCTGGGAGAGGGTTGTGCTCAAATGGTATAGTGTGAAGATTTACCTCAAGTTTAAGTTTCTCCATGGGGATGCAATCAGAAGAGAAGCAGAAAATGAAGAATGACAACATGGAAGGCACAAACAACAAAATTACACAATGAAAACATCAACATTGAGTCCAACATTTAAACAATTCAAACAATGATAATGGGAAGGAAGTAAACACATCAGGCAAGTGGATGATGGACGGCAAAGCTTCACACTGGCAATGACCCAACAGGTTCACTAGACATATATGATTCAATTATAGCCTAACCCAACCACCCGTTACCTGATTCGAACGGGTGCAACACTGGCTTAATGTCCCATTGAAGTCATGCGTTCTCAATCCTACTGCACGGATATCACACACACAGTGGTTCAAACTGCCTACTTACTTACACACACACACACACACACACACACACACACACAGATTAAACCCCTAATGAGGTAGTGGACACATCAGAAATATGCTCATGTCACACTCGGAGGTTAAAGCAACAATTCAATCGCACAGCCATTTAGGAATACCTGAAATGCACTATTGGAAGGTTGCACACACTATAAATGGTGACTTTCAAATGGATATAAATGCAAAAAGGAAATAAAAAGATGCAGGACTATGGAAAAAGAAGTGGGGAGTGGTACAAATTGCACAGCTAAAGGGTTACACCCAAAGCGTTGACTTCTCCACCTCCTGATGCTGCCTGGCTTGCTGTGTTCTTCCAGTCTCATGCTTGTCTACTTTGGATTCCAGCATTTGCAGTTTTGTTTTGTCTCTAGCTCTTTCAAAAAGCTGACATAGATGGGCTGAACTGCATCATCCTCTGCTGCAAGATTCTATAAGACTGTTCAGACACCAATGTCTTCACAGACAGTTAACTAACTCTATCACTGTTATTTCTCTTTTTCTGGTGCTAGCCAAACATATATCAATTGATGAGTGTAAAGGGGCAGTTTTAACTAAATACATTGGGTCTTTATCTCTATCAGTTGGCTCAGGAAATGCTGTCAGACAAGTATAGATGTAATCTTACCTCTGCTGTGTTACGCTGCACCTTTAGCTGTTCATTTTCATCGGTCAGTTTATCTGATCGCCTTTCCTGCTCAAGACTCATCTGATCCATCAAGGTCTGAACCTGCACCAATTCCTTTTTCAGAACTGCTACGTCCTCCAGGCCAGGCCGCTGAAGCTAAGATCCAAGCACAGTCTCAGTCAGTACTCCACCCAGATTGGACAGGAGGTATGTGTAGTTTCTATTTTATCTCCAGTCAAAAACAGACCAACTAAACTCAGAGGGTCACATTTAGGAATGAGAGATTAAAGGACAGATCCAGTGTCAAAATGCCTTTTGGTTCATGTCTCTTAACCCTGAAGATTCTCTATTTTCATTATGATTCAGCTTGGAGATTACATAGAATTTTATTTCATCCTTAATTTCTCTGGTTAAGATGACTTTCCTTTTTAAAGAAGACAATTCTTGGTTTGTTACATTTATAGTCCATCTCTAGCTGCCCTGAAAGAATTGATAATCAATCACAGAGCAAGACTGGAGCCACATGGTCCCAAATCCAGTATCAGAAGAGAAGATGATATAGGAGAAATAAAAAGTACGCCATTCAGCCCCTCCAAAATGGTCCACTTGCGTTCCTGTCACTGATAATCCTGGACTCCTGTTGGTTGATTACCTGTCTAACTCAACCTTGAACATTTTCACTGACCCAACCTCCACTGCTGTCTGGAAAAGAGAATTCCAAAAACTGGCAACCATGTGAGAGAAACAATTCCTCCACAACTCTTATCTAGAACGGGAGACCCTTAATTCTTAAACAGTTTTAGATAACACAGAACGGGCAACAGCTACATTATCCCCAATGCTGGGGAGATACCATACTGGAGAGCCTGTGTGGGCACAATGGTCTTCCATGCTGTACCACTTTTATCCCATTGTTCACACCCCCTCAAGACTGCAAACAATCTATGCATCAGCACTGCTTGCTGGCTTGCTCAACCAACACTTACTCCTACATTTCTCATCATTTTTTGGGCCTTAAACTGACTAAGTCACAAGGTACGTAGAATTAACGTAGAAAGGACTTTGTTCATGCAGGAGAAGGAGGAGATAATGATAGCAAGTTCACCTCCAGATGAAAGAAGAATGAGTGCTTTAAAAGTCAAGTGGAACATGCAGTTGACTTGGTTTGAAAAGCAACCAGCTACCGCCTCAGATCTCATACTGCGAGGGAAGGATAAATCTCAAAGGCGTTTGTTTTCAACATGAAGCTAAACATCAAAATAAGTTAAAATTCACATACCAATTCACTTTGCAGTTCTTCAGTCTTGGTTCGCTCCTTTTCCAGCTCCTCCATCAAAGTTTGCAATCTCATCTCTGCAAGGTTCCGGTGGCTTTTCTCATCATCAAATTTTGCCTTAACGTCTATTAAGGAACGAAGAACGCAAATTTATGTAGAAAGTTCAGTTATTTTCATAAGGATTGTGCGAGGACACAATGGGAGGAAGATGGAGACAGACAGGAACAGGCCAGGAATACTCAGGCCTACAGTTGATACCAGAACCAAAATAAATGTAGTTTACTCTTTGCTGCCTGAAGTGGAAAATGCAGGCCTTAGAAGACAGCAGTGGTTCTCATTAGCTCTACACCCTCAGAGTCAAACGTTCTGTTGAAATCCCATCTCAGAGACCAGGACATATAAAGGTAGTGGACACTCCCAGTGCAGCACCATGGGAGTGTTGTACAATCAGAGATGTCAACTTCCATTAGAGACATTAAACTTAGGCCCTGCCTGCTGTCAGGTGGAGAGAGAAGATTCAGCATTGATGTTTCACACAACAGCAGGGGATTTCTTCCAGTGCTCTGGCCAATATTGACCCCATAACCAACAGACATTTACACCTCGCTGTAAGCAGGAACTTGCTGCACATAATTGACTACAGGGATTCCTAAATTACAGCAGAGACCATTTGTCAAAAGAACTTCATTGGTTGTACAGCACAATGGAATGCTGAGTGTGAGCAAAGGCCCAGGAGACTAATACAGACAGGATACAAATGCAAAGATGGAACTCAATGCTAAGAGACATGGTGTGATTAATTTTGATAGGAGAGATCAGGAGTGGCAATATAAATCAAGTCTACAATTCTAAAGGGGGTGGAAGAAGGTGCATGTGCAATAGGTACTCCTGCTCGTGGGACAAGTTGTGAAATTGGTTAATAAAGCTTATAGGATGCTGAGTGTTAAAAATAGTAGAACTGAAGTACAAAAGCAAGGAAGCTATAATGGACATGCGTACAACATCGGGATGGCTTCTGCTACAGTAATGTGTCCAGTTTTAGATCCCACACATCAGGAACATTGTGACGGCATTCAAGAAGATGCAGAAAAGACTTAAAAGATTATTCAACATTTGACAGACTTCAGTCATTGAACCTTACAGAAACTTTTGCAATACTATGTTCAATGCTGGTCTCCTTGTTAGGGAAAGATGTTGTCAAACTTGAAAAGGTTCAGAACACATTTACGAAGATGGTGCCAGGGTCGGAAGGTTGAGTTTGTAGGGAGAAGTTGAATAGGTGGAGGCTATTTTCCCTGGAGCATTGGAGGCTGAGAGGTGACCTGATAGAGGTGGGTAGAAGTCATGAGGGACATGGGTAGGGTAAATAGGCAAGGTCTTTTGCCTGGGACGGGGGAGTCCAAAGCTAGAGGGCATAGGTTTAAGGAGAGATGGGAAAGTTTTAAAAAAGGACATTAAGGAAAACATTGTCATGCATGTATGGAATACTCTGCCAGAGGAAGAGGACTACGCTGGTACAACTACACTAGTTAAAAGACATCTGGATGGGTATATAAATAGTTGAGAGGGATAATCGGCCAAATCCTGGCAATTGGGACTGGATTAATGTAGGCTATCTGACTGAAGTAGACTGAAGGGTCTGTTTCTGTGCTGTACATCTCTATAGCTGAGGCTGTACTCTTTAGGTAGAAGTTTGAGGGGAGATTTGATAGAGGTGTTCAAAATACAGCAGATAGAAGGAACTGAATCCAGACTGGAATTAGACAGCACCAATTGAGCCAAAAGAAGCAGATGGTGACAGTTTCTTAAAAGCTGAGTGTGATTAGCATCTGAAATGTGCTGCTTGAGTGTGTGGTGGCTGCATATTCACTAAAGGCAGAGTGGGATGAGGTGAATTCCTCTTGCTCAGAGACAGTACTAACATGACAGAATTAGCAGTCTCCCTCTGCATTAATCCTAAATCTGTGAATTTCAAGCTTCCGTTCAGTTCTCCCAGTCTTTCCACCAGGGAACCCACACTTACCGACTAACTCAGTTGCTAATGTGGCAGCTTTTTGCTCCAACAACTCATTCATCTGCTTGATCTTCATGTTCTCTACCTGGGCATTCTCTAGTTGGCTCTGAAGACCTGTTTGCTCTATAGAAAGGACAAACAACAGCATTTTTAATGTTACCTCAGAGTCTCTGCTTGACAAAATTGCAAGAGATATGATGGAAACAGTAGGTATGCAGTACAGCTGATAACATTCTATAACGATGGATTTTGGCAGAGAGGATAGGATGAACCAGAATAAATGTCATAGCACAAATAACAAAGAATGTGCAGGGACAGAGAGAACGATGGGTGTATTTCTCACAAGGAATTAAGTGCGACAGGGGGAGTGTGTGTAACTGGAGTTGAAATGCCCATCAGCCATGATTGAATGACAGAGTGGATTTGAGGTGGCGAGTGGCCTTACTTCGACTCCTATCTCTTATTGCATAGATTTGCAAAGCACTTCATATATAAAGGCTGCTAGTGTAGTAGCATGAAGGTTATGCTGAACCTATAAAAAGCTTTGGTTAAGCCCCAACTACAGTAGTGCATCCAGTTCTGGTCACATTTTAAGAAGAATGTGAGAGTCCTTGACAAGGTGGAAAGGAGAGCTACCAAAATGCTTCCAGGAATGGGAGATTTTAGTTACAGAATTAAGATTGTTCCCTGGAAAGCCAAAAGTAGGTAGGGGTCACGTTTGAAAGAACTATGTAAGTTTATGACAGGTTTAGATAACAGATGAAAAAAAATCCTCTTCCAACTAGCTGAAAGTCCAAGGTTTCGAGCAAGAGAAGCTGGAGGAATCTTAGGAGTCCATTCACTTGCTGCACACAAAGTTGTTCCTAAGATGGTGGAAGCAAAAACAATAAAAAAATTTTTTAAAAATTAGGTAGTCAAGGGAAATAAACTTGTCACAACAGGGAATAGGACTGTCTGGATTAATGTCGCGAGTCGGCAGACTCTCAACGGATCATTTCGCCTTCTTCTGTGCCACAAGCGTCAGAGAGACTCCACAACATTTTTTTTAAAGAAACATCTTGACAGTTTTTGTGCATTGCAAAATAATGTACATGCCTTAAAAGGAACTCCGTTTACCTGAGGGGACAGGGGACATCAATCCACCGGACAAAGATGCCTGGAAAGAGATGCAGAATGCATTTAAAACATCATGTTAAACACCTTACAATGTCAATTAAATCAGAGTATTGCGGGCAGACTTCTAAACAAAGGAGCGAATACGGTAGTAACATTTCTGGAAGCCAACTCAGTGCAGTGCAATAATCAGACCGGTCAGACAAAACTAGTGACAGTGTAATTGAACAATCTGTAGAAAACCTCGCTCACCACTCAGGCAATACAGGTAAGCGTGTTTCAGATGGACATTTATTGCACAAACAGCACCCAGCAATCAATATCAAAGGTCATAAAGCTCTAACATCGATCACACACCCTGTTTTCCATCTCATTCATTTGAAAGCAACCGGACAAAAAAAAAGGTAAAGTTCACACGAATTGATGATCAAGATCAAAGGCACAGGCTGTAGGGCCGATTATATTTATTCATTAGAAATGCAAATAGTCACATCCAGATATAGGCTAATGATAGGGCTTTCGGTGAACAGCAGTAGTGTCCCTGCCTCTGAGCTTGAAGGCCTAGCTGCACCAGATTTATAACATTTTTGAACAAGTCAATTAGTTATATTTAATATTAGAGAGAAACCTACATCAGAAACATCGGTCAATTTCAGGAATGCAATATGTCGTCCCTTTTTAGGGCTCTTGTGGCACAGTGGTAGCATCCCTATCTCTTGACCAGAAGGGCAGGTTCAATTCCCACCTACTCTAGGACGTACATGATAATATCGCTGAACTCATGAATAAGAAAATATCTAAAAGCTAAATGAACTAGACAACACTCCACTAAAAGAGTTGAATAATTCTAAGGACTGGGAATCGGAAACGTTTTTTTCTTCCAAACACAAGTCAAACCAACTAAAATGAAATGTTTTGGCTAACATCACATCAGGACTACCTCACTTCCCCTTCAGTTTCCTTACCCACTGAAAACCTTTATCCAGACATCTGCGCTTCAAGAGTCACATAAGAGCCTCTGGCTGGAAGGTTATTCTCAACTGATCCTGTGTGTCCCCTTATTATGGGGGCATATTTCCCACACTGACTTTCTCAAGCCATTAGACCATAAGAAGTAGGAGTAGAAGTAGATCTGGCCCTCCAAGCCTGCATCGATCCAGATCCTCTATTTAAACCTGTCACCTATTTTCTAAAGGTCTGTATCTCTCTGCTCCCTGCCCATTCATGTATCTATCGTGCCCACCTCTACCACCTCCACTGACAGGCGTTCCAGGCACCTACTACCCTCTGTATAAAGAACCTTAAACACATATCTCCCTTAAACCTTACTTCTCTCACTTTGAACTTGCGACCCCTTGTAACGGAGTCCTGCACTCTGGGAAAAACCTTCTTGCTATCCACCCTGTCTGTAATGCTCATGATGTTGTAGATCTGAATCAGGCTGCCCCTCAACCTCAGTCTTTCTAATGAAAGTAATCCTAAACTACTGAACCTCTCTTCATAGCGAGCGCCCTCCATCCCAGGCAACATCCTAGGGAACCTCATCTGCACCCTCTCCATTCGCATCCTTTTGGTGATGTGGCGACCAGAGCTGTACCCAGCATTCCAAATGTGACCGAACCAAAGTCTTAATCTGATCAACCTTGGCCCCACTTTCCTGCATTTTCCCTGTAACCCTCGGTTTCTTCACCGATTAAAAGTCCATCTTAGCCCAGCCTCTACAAACCTCTGATAAAGAATTCCAGAGAGTCATCACCTTGAGGCAAAAAAGTCCTCATGTCTCAAACAGGCAACCCCTTACTCTACGATTATGCCCTCTCGTCTTAGATTCTGCTAGATTCTGCTATAGCGGTAAACACCTTCGCCACATCTAACCTATCAAGCCCCTTAAAAGCCTTCCAAGTTTCAGTAAGGTCCCCTCTCCTACTTTAAACTCAACTGAGTACAGGCCCAAACCACTCAAACTCTCCTCATAACACAGACTCTCTGTAACCAGGAGTAACCCAAGTGAATCTTCTCTGGAATGTCTCCAATGCTTGCCTATCATTCCTTGGATAAGGAGACCAAAACTGCTCCCAGGTGTGATCTGACCACTACCTTTTTTTTTAAAAAAAGGAGAAAGTGAGGACCGCAGATGCTGGAGATCAGAGCTGAAAATGTGTTGCTGGAAAAGCGCAGGTCAGGCAGCATCCAAGGAGCAGGAGAATCAACGTTTCGGGCATGAGCCCTTCTTCAGGTTCCTTGGATGCTGCCTGACCTGCTGTGCTTTTTCAGCAACACATTTTTAACCTTTTCTTTTAAAGCAAGGCCCCCATATTTAGGAGAGCAAGAAGTCTCGTGATTGAAATGTATAAGATCCTGATTGGTTTTGACAAGATGGACATGGAAAAGATGTTCCCTCTTGTGACTGATTTAATTTTGGGGACACTGTTTAAAAATTGGGGTGACACTTCTAAGGTAGCGATGAAATTGTTTTTTAAAAACAATTCCCTCCTGCTGAGGCTTACTGAAGTTTAGGATAACCTTCTGCTTTATTATCTATTTTTACTGATAAGGCCAAGGATCCCACATGATCTCCCAAAAAGAACTGCTTTCTCAACTTGCCCTCTCATTTTTAAAGGTTTTGTGAATGTTTATCCTGGTCTCCGTGTTTTTACAGCCTAACTTAAGCATCATAACCACAGTCAAGGCTGCTGATGCACGAGAAAGGTTTACACAGATCAGATGGTGAACCTGGTACCAACCCAGCTGGTTAGTTACCTCAGTGTTTTAAATATGCAAAAGGAATTACTTGCTTCAGCTGCCCTTGCACTTTATCCAGTTCTTTCTTCAACTCTTGTGAGAACCAACGTTCTTCCTGTGGAGAGAATGGACCAGTGATTGAGAACAGAGACCCCAGTGGCTGCATGCAACTATAGGTGGGGCTGCAGAAATCTGAACTTGCACATTCCAACCTTTAAGGAGGCCTGCAGATCTTGCACCTCTTGCTGGTGAAGGGAGAGGTTGTCTCTGCAAGTGGAAAGGAAACAAAATAACGAGTCAGAAAGCATGCCTTTCACAATGGTGCACAGATCCCATCTCAGTATAAATTACATTGGGAATCGACTCTCTTCCTCTCTTCAGAACTAAATTACCACTAGCTGTAAGGCGCAATGGTACTAGTGAGGTCGGAGAACACCCGTGGTTCAAATCACCCCTCAAATATATAACTCCTTCTTCCAAAAGAACAATATAGCTGGAGAGCACAACATAAAATTGTGGATGAAAATAATGTGTATGAGTAGAGGGCAACAGGAGCTTGGCACCAGGTAACAATGCCCATGTGGAATGAGCCAGTGCAGATACAATGGCTTCCTTCTGCTTGGCAACAATTAAATACATGACATCCCTCCCAAGCTGACCAGTACAACTCAACCTGTCAAAACTGATCAGTTGGGCGGTGTTTCAGGATACTGCAGTGAACACAACCGGAGTTTCCTGATTGAACAGCAGCATGCAGAGACTCTTGATGTGAAGCTTCAGCATTCTAAATCCAAACAAAACACTTACACTGCCACACCCCCCTCACCCGAAATCTGTTTAATTTGAAGAGGTTAACTAAGAATGAGTTAAATTGATTCCATTTGAACCTGATCAGTCAAAAAAACTAAAACTGAACGGAGGTCATGTTGAACCTTCACTAAACAATTATTCAGCATCCAACTGGAGTAACTGCAGGCCACCACACAATGAGCAAGTGACAGCATGAGAGAAGAACAATTTAAATTGGAAAAACTAGGGTTGTCTCCCCAAAGGAAGACTGAGCAAAGATTTGGTATAAATGTTTAAAATCAGCAGTAACCTGGACAGAGATAAATTTCCCTCATTGGTGGCACGGTTGAGATCTACAAAGACACAGATTTAGAGTGAATGGCAGAAGAACTAAAGGCAAAGTCTTTGTTTTGAACACAGCGAGTGGTTAGGATTTGTAGCATGTGGCCTCAGTGTGGTACAGGCAGATCCAGTTGTGGCTTTCAAATCAGAACATTAAAAATACACAGGGAGGGGCAGGAGACTGCCACAAGCTGAACAGTTCTTGCAGCAGGCCAGCAGGCATCATGGGTTAAATGGTCTCCTTCTGGGCTGTAACCACTCTACGACCTTTAGTTGAAATGTGAGCCATTTGAAGCTTGGATGAATATATTTTTCTGTCCCACCTACACTATTGCCTTTACATGAAAATTATATCTAACTAATGTTAGAACCCTTGCTGATTTTTTCATTAATTCTTTCTACATGTGACTCATTAGGATCATAAACTTTGGAATACAATACTGAGCATTTTCCACAAGACACTGAAAAATAGGAAGAGTATGGTTAAGGGAAATAAGGGAGCTGTAAAAAGTCTCCATTAAAGGACAATATGATTCACTCAAGTTTTTATGCAGAAATTATTTTTAAATAATTCATTTAGAGGCACAGTGAGGAGGAGTTTACTGTGCCAAATAAGCAGATTTAAACAGCTGCTGCCTGTTTAACAATGAAGGACTGTCTGCCCAGGATGGCCAGCCGGGCACCATTTTGGGAGAGCTCCTATCTGGGTTTACTCTGATTTAATTCTCTAGTTGCTCAAGAGCTGACTAAACACTTCCCTGGAGGACACTCTCCAGCTGGTTTGCAAAATCCAAGACCCCAGAAGCAGCAACAGGTTTACAACCAGATCGCTCATCTTTAAGTTGATTAAATAAGAGGTCAAAGATTAACGTGGGAAAATGCAAACTTGTTTAATGGGCAAGAAGAATAGAAAAGCATCATATTATTTAAAAGGTGGGGTTTGGAGGGTGGGGGGTGGGAAAAGAGAATGATAAAGTGTGCAAGTGAGTGAGAGTTTCTAGAATTCTCTAGAATTCCAGGTGGGACCTAGACGTTCTTATATGTGAATCACAACACATCCAGAGTTTGTAACATTTGACCATGTGCATTATTAACAAGCTGCAAGATAAACCACAGATGGTTATAAACTAAACCCGGGGGGGGGGGGGGGGGGGGGGGGGGGGGAAGCAGAAAATACATTTCACAATTCTCAAAACAAACAAACAAACCTTCGCGAAGCTGGATCTTCCCTGGGACCAGATTCATTTCCAGCTTCATGAAATGCTTCATAGTGTTTGAAGAGATCTTCTGCTGAAGCATGAGACTTCATACACAGTGGGCAAATAAAACCCTGTTAAAGGAGAGCAGTACAGGGATAAAGAGGTTCCTTTGCATGCGCGCACACACACACACACTTTAATGTTCACACTCAAAACAGGTTCATTGCTGGAAATGGGAAGCAAAGAAATGTAATATCTCACAGCAGAAGCTCACAGCAATGCTAAAGAGATCATGCCAAGCCCACAAAGTCACTGGGGAAATGAGGTGAAGAATGCGATTCTACTACAAGACTAACTGGCACAGAAGCTGATTATGGATAGTGCAAGCTGTCTGTTCATAACTGATCAGCAGTGACTCTGGTCAATAGTGTGTTACAATCAGCTCCAAAAATCAAACTTGCTCAGAAAAAATCTTCCATGCTCAATAACCCTTAAAGCCCACCACTGCTGAATCCCCCAGTCCCCGACCAACCCTCCACTCCTTTGGCTATTTATTGGGGCTCCCCTTTACATCTGCAGATCACGCTTGGAGACTATTTTAACCTATGGTCCAGGCAGGAGGACCAGTGGACCAAACTTCCCCATGCCAACCTTACTAAGCTAGCTTGAGGGTCAGAGGAAAAACCAGCAAGGCAAGTCCAAATCCCCGCAGACAAGTCTTCACTTTTGAAAGTTTTGTGGTTTGCCAGGGCAGGAGTATCCCCCACACCCCACAATTCTTCCCTCAGTGAGTGCCCACTCTCCGGCAGCAGAGTGCCAGCAATCATTCCCATTTGCATCCTCAAGCTGACCGGATTCTTGTACCCACGTGCCCATGGGGTTGGAGTGCTTGCTGCCAACTACGAGCTGGCGATAGGAAGCAGGCCTGAAACTTACAATGGGAGCAGCCTGTCTACGACTGAGGGGAACCGCGTGAAAATCAGGAGGAGTACAGAGGGATAATGACTCTAGGCCAAGTTGTGAGACAAATGCCAAATGTTCGAAGTGGATCCCTTCAACCGTGAAGGGTTGTGGGAGGGAGAGTGGAAAGATCTGTAGAGATCTGGGAGATGGAAGAATGCATAGGTGGACTTCCGAGTTCTACAAATCAACGACTGTTCCATTAGGACTGTTTTAGCGGACACTTCTCTCACAATTGTTCATCAAATACATAGCTTGTATTTATAATAGCACTGATAACAAAACAATACATCTGATGGGGAATTACCAAACAAATAAAAAACTCTGCTTTATATTGAATTAACTGGTTTCAGACCCTGTAGTTCTCTAAAGTTGTTTCCAGTCCTAGTGAGCTGCTTGTTCCTCCCACTGAACTTCAAGCAAAAAACAGAGACATGCGAGTGAACGACACAGCAGTGCAGAAATATGGGACAATGTACAGGAATCAATGTGACTGCAAAATCTCAACCAGCTCAGATAGTATTCCAACTCAAAGACTTACATTTCTCCATTGACGTTGTAAACCGTCACAAGGTGCTTTACAGGAGCGTTAACAACACACCAGGGCAAAAACAGATGATCAAAAGGTAGGTTTGAAGAAGCATCTTAAAAGGGGCAAAGAAAGTCAAAGCAGTACAAGGGTGACAGAGGGGTACAGCCCTCAACAGAAATCAGGATTACACAATAGAACAGAGTGAGACAAGTGATATGACACAACGATGAGAGCTTAAAAACCAATTGAAAGTCTGCTGGTAGGATGCCAATGACTGAAGAAAACACTACTGTCTGTGTGTAGCTGAACCACATTCCAATGAGCATCATCAGTACGCATGATCAGAAGCCAGTCTAGAAGCAGAAACCTGAACAATCTGCCTTCATGACAGGCTTGTCTCCGAATTCCGGTCAAAACAGAGTCATGGCTTTAAACAAATGCTCTGATGACTCAAAAGGACCACAGTATACTCGAAGAACACTTGGCCAATTAGTATAAGTATTCCAAAAGGAAGAACTGAGTAAAACTAGCTTTGTGAGTGCACAAACCTGTCATGTTTTAAGTCGAAAATCACCACTTCCAACTCGCATGCTGAATTCGATGATGCCTCACCTGCCCATTTCACTGTGTGAGCCTGTGCCACTAGCTGCTAGCTCTCACTTTTCCTTTTGTCAAACACTCCTCCTCAATCCCACCCAGACCGTGGTCAAGATGCCTCTTCATTGACACATGGAGCTCTCTCTGAGCTGAGGAATGCTGGATGCTTCCCTCTCCTCTCTGACAAAAATCATTTCAATTAAAAATAAAACCATCCATTAATCAGAGGCTGCCATCTGGCCTTTGAAGTGGGCATTAAAAATGCCATGGCTATACTTCAAACAAGAACCAGGTCAACATATTCCCATGACCAATACCAATGAAACAGGATGTCCAATCACTCAAGCTGATTGGATTTTATTGTGCAAGTACTGACAGCGGTCTTTCCGAACTCTCAGTAGTGTCTATAAATGCTGCAGGAGGAACTGAAAGGCATTATAATAATGCCAGGAAACCTTCCTTAAAAATGGCAAAATATCCCAAGACTTTCACAGACACATCAAATAATATTTTGACACCAAGTCACCATAACTTTACAAAAGATGACCTAAAGCTTGGATGAAGAGATAGGTTTGAAGGACCACTTTAAAACAGAGGGAAGAGGGAATTCCAGGGCTTCGGGACTCAACAGTTAGGACACAGCTGCTCACAGTGAAACTATGCAGCACTTAGGGGATGTGGAAAAGGCTCGTGTTGAAAGATTGCATGGTCGTAGGACATTCCAGTTTGAGATTCCATTCAGAACTTTAATCCCAATGGCATCTCAGCCTTCTCAAGAGACCTGTTCAATTTGCTCCTTTTTAGTGTAATTTCTTCTCTTCCCTGCTAATTGACCACCTTTCTCCTTACACCAAACCATTTTCAACACTTGTGAGCTTTTCAACTTTGTAGACGTCCCTTCTACTAAATCTTTCTGAAACAAGAGGGTTATCCTATGTTTAGTTCTGCTGTGAGACATGACGGTCTGTGTAGGTTCCTGCTCACTTAGTCCACTGGAAGAAGTCGCCCACATTAAACATGCACAGTTCTCTGCTCCTGAAAACACATGGGAGTTAAACCTCAGCTTCTAAAACATCCAGAATGCTTGTGTCCATGACCCCAGCTGGACTCACTCCAAAAAAATCTTCCCATCAAATGGCTTCTCAGCAACACCACCCACAGGTCTCCTGGTGCCTTGCAAATCACTCTAATGGATGATTATCCAAGTTAACGTGGACCCTGCTCAAGACCTTTGTTTACCCTCCCAAAGTTCACTCGTTAAATTCTTCACCACTCTACAGCTTTAGTCCAAAAAGGCTGACTTGCATTAGAGACAATGCTGAGAAGGGTCATTTGATTGATTTCTGGGATGATTGGGCTATGGTATGAGGTAAGCTTGAACACGTCGAGCCTGTATCCACGTTAGTTCAGAAGGAAGGGTGACCTTATTGAAACCAAGATCGATCCAAGGGAACCAGGCACAATGAATGTTGAAAGATGGTTTTTCCTTGCAGAGAGACTAGAAATAGAGGACACCATTGAGAAATAAGCAGACTATTTAAGCTGGATGGAAGGATATTTCTTCTCTCCAATGGTCATGATTGTGCAGTGGAGGTGGGGTCATCAAATATAATCAAGATAGGACTCCTGATTAATAATGAATGCAAAGACTGTGAGGGAAAAGCAGGAGAGTGTGGTTGAGGCCACAAACAGACCAGCTGTGATTTTACAAAATGGGGAAGCAGGCTCCAAGGACTGTTCTCAGGTTGTAAGTTTGATGGGCTCTAGTCTTAATGCTAACATAGGGCACACCTCCCACAATCCTCTCAAAGTGCAAAGGCAGAATCACAAGCTCATAATCTCTTCAAACCTTTCAACAGGACAATGGAAATTAAATAAACAATTTATACAAGCTGCAAGTAAACCTCCACAGTTGCTATCCATAAATTTGGACGTGTGTTCATCTACACATCAATATTCTTAGGCCAATTACATTCTGACCTCAGAATTCCTGCATATCCTACACTGCTCATGTCTACGATGAATTCTCCCTTACATTATGATTTTGTGTCTTCTCTGAATACCATTGTGAGTGAAGCCCAATTTTGGACAAGACATGGATACTCGAGAAACTCATTCCACACTCGCCTTCCAGTTCTGGGTGTTCAGCTACAAAAAAGAACAACTCTTCTGTTATTACGATACTTTCTTTTACTCAAGCGATTCTCCGTCACGACCAACTTCACCGCTCTTCTGAACTTCTCTCTCAAATTCAGAGTATGCCACCTCTTCTTTCCCCTTTAAGTCCCATACCACTGAAATCAAGCCTTGTGGTAAAGAGTGCAATGAGGCCATTGGGATTACAAGCTGAACTCGCCAATACTTGACCTCCCACGTATTCCCTCCATTGTGATTGAAGAGGCTGCTACACATTCAATGAAGAAAGGAAATTATACAAGATGTTGAATGTCACATTGAAGGGGAACTGAGGTCAATAATTCAGACAATGAATGCGACAATGACATTGTCGCAACACTTCAAAAAGACATTCATATTGTCTTCCCTGAAAATAGCTTCAGCCACTCTGCTCACCTCAGCAGAGTGATTGAGTCCATTTGTTTTCAGCAGTACCTATAAACTGAGCTATAGAGGAAAGCAACTGCAGTTTCTTATCATTACAATTGGGGGAGGGGAATGCTCAAGGATATTACTGTCAAATATTAGAAGCACATGATTATTGTAGAAAGCAGTCAGCACCGCAATCAATAGGTCAGGTTTCACAATCTTTGAGTAGTTAAAGTAAACAATGTTAAATCTAATAATGTACATGCAGCTACATTAGAGAAATCCTTAAGTGCTACTTTTACTGAATAGAATATTGAAATTTGACTTATCAAAAAGGCACTTACTTTTTCTAATGCATGACCAGTGTACAACCATTGGACAAAACAGTCCAAAGACTGTCCCATTTTTATCACAGTACAATGTTCTACAGGCAAGAGCACAGCTTGAGCTGCAAGTGATGGCTTTGTTCAAAAAGGGTGCCTAAATTAGGAGTCATTGAAGAAAATGTGCCTTATTAATTAGTAGACTTTAAAAAGTCATTAATGATGCGTTCTGTTACAATCAGATTGCAGAATTAACCATTCAAGAGGTCACATCTCAGATAAACATGGTTATTTTATTTAATCCCCTCAACATGGAGAAGCCCTTACGGTGGGGGATTTTAACTTTCCAAACATAGACTGGGACTGCCATAGTGTTAAGGGTTTAGATAGAGAGGAATTTGCTAAGTTTGCACAAGACAATTTTCTGATTCAGTAAGTGGATGTACCTACTAGAGAGGGTGCAAAACTTGACCTACTCTTGGGAAATAAGGCAGGGCAGGTGACTGAGGTGTCAGTGGGGGAGCAATTTGGGGCCAGCGACCATAATTCTATTAGTTTTAAAATAGTGATGGAAAAGGATAGGCCAGATCTAAAAGTTGAAGTTGTGGGCGGCACGGTGGCACGGTGGTTAGCACTGCTGCCTCACAGCACCAGAGACCCGGGTTCACTTCCCGCCTCAAGCGACTGACTGTGTGGAGTTTGCACATTCTCCCCGTGTCTGCGTGGGTTTCCTCCGGGTGCTCCGGTTTCCTCCCACAGTCCAAAGATGTGCGGGTCAGGTGAATTGGCCACGCTAAATTGCCCGTAGTGTTAGGTAATGGGGTAAATGTAGAGGTATGGGTGGGTTACGCTTCGTTGGGTCGGTGTGGACTTGTTGGGCCGAAGGGCCTGTTTCCACACTGTAAGTAATCTAAAAAAAATTGGAGAAGGACCAATTTTGACGGTATTAGGCAAGAACTTTCAAAAGCTGATTGGGGGCAGATGTTCACAGGTAAAGAAACGGCTGGAAAATGGGAAGCCTTCAGAAATGAGATAATGAGAATCCAGAGAAAGTATATTCCTGTCAGGGTGAAAGGAAACGCTGGTAGGTATAGGGAATGCTGGATGACTAAAGAAATTGAGGGTTTGGTTAAGAAAAAAAAGGAAGCATATGTCAGGTATAGACAGGATAGATTGAGTAAACCCTTAGAGTATAAAGGCAGTAGGAGTATAAATAAGATGGAGATCAGGAGGGCAAAAAGGGGACATGAAATAGCTTTGGCAATTAGAATTAAGGAAAATCCAAAGGGTTTTTTTACAAATATATTAAGGGCAAAATAGGGCCCCACAACTGGAGTCCAGAACTGGAGAGCATAGGTTTAGAGTGAAGGGGAAAAAGATATAAAAGAGACCTAAGGGGCAACATTTTCATGCAGAGGGTGGTACATGTATGGAATGAGTTGCCAGAGGAAGTGGTGGAGGCTGGTGCAATTGCAATGTTTATAAGGCAACTGGATGGGTATATGAATAGGAAGGGTTTGAAGGGATATGGGCCAGGTGCTGGCAGGTGGGACTAAATTGGATTGGGATAGCTAGTCAGCATGGAATGGTTGGACTGAGAGGGCTGTTTCCATGCTGTATATCTCCATAACTCTATGAAATGTTCACACACAACCAAAAGACACAGTAGTCCATAACAGCATCAATACATCGAATTGACAAGTCTATACAAAATGGTAGTCAAGGCAGATGCTATATAGTCAGTGAATTTACTTCAGATAATTGGTTGACTCTTAACTGTCCCGTGAAGTGGTGTAGCAAGACAGTTATATCAAACTGCTATTCTGCTAATTCAAGAAAGCAGCCCACTATCACAATCTATCCAACAACAGCAGATGAGTAACAAATGCAAGCCTTGTTAATGACACCCATCTTGAGAGGGGGAGAAAAGTAAGCTTGCTGTGTTACCAGCGTCAATTGACGTAAGCTACTTTCTGGTGTATGGCATTGACTAGATGGTTACTTGGTCCTGCCCCAGAGTTGTGTCATTATGTGACCACTCAGGATGACTAAAATAATACTGGAATTCTCTTGTGTATATATAGTGAGGAGGATGGATTTCAAAGCAGCCTACTAATGAACTGGACACCACCAGAGGCTCAAAGTGCTCTGTCCACGTGATAAGGTGGTAAATATAAACATTAGTTTGAGGGCAAAAGACCAGCACTGAAGGAAGTGTACATTACCTGTAAGACACATGCACTGTGACAAAGAAAGAGTAAAGAACCAAGAGATCTTTGACTTAGACATGGCCTGAGTTATTCACCTTATAGATGCTGAAAGCAGCAGCCAGAACCAGGCTTTACTTGGAACAGGTTAATTCACAGAGCGAAACGTTACAAGATTGTGTGTTTAAAAAATAGAGCAGGAGTGGGCAATTTGGCCCACAGAATCAGCTGTGCCATTCAATATGATCATGTGAATCCTCTGCTTCAACATCTCACTCCCATCCTCTCCCACCAGCTAACACCTCTGAATACAGGCATGTCGAGCACAGATCTCCTTCTGCCTTGAAACACCAGCCGGGTTGGAAACTGGTCACTGATACAATAGTCAGAGAAAGACTTTTAAATTTCACGAGTGAACTTGAACTTCTTGCTGTGCAGTTCAAATTTATTAATCTGATACACCCTCCAGTCGATTTACATTGATATAATCTGTTGAATCTGCAGGACAGGCTGGAGGGCCAACATCTGCTCCTACGCCTGGCTCATGTGCTTCAACTTTCTCCTCACTCAACACAACCAGCAGCAAATACAGAACTAGCTAGCAAAATCTAAGCAGCCCATCAGTGGTAATGAAAGCCACAACTTAAGGGTGCTCCTGTAGTAAGGCTTTTAGGATGTCAAAATATTGCTGACCTATTTAGGTTAAGTGCATATATTCCTTAGTAACTGCTTACACTGCTGTTCCTAGCTCAATGCAAACAGTTGGCCAAACATACAGAGACTGCAGAAAGTGGCGAACAAGCAGCAATATTACCAGCAGTCGAAATATCTACCTCACTGTCATTGATAAAATTCAAACTCAAAAACCAGCTTCTAAAGCTTAAGTGGTGCTCTCTGGAGATGTTAATGCACATCATAGAGTTCTCTTCCCTAGTGATCTTAAGCATTGTAAAATATACTGATTCACTGAAATATTTGGCATGTGACTTAGGGTTTATCCTGCTCTATTAAAACTGCTGCTCACTGTGCATGGACCCATTTAAAAATGAAGTGGTCACCCATTTAAGACATAGATGAGGAAACGTGTGTTTGTCCCAGAGGGTTGAGAATCTCTTGAAATCCCTTCCTCAAAAGGCAGTGATGCAGAATCTTTAAATATTTTTGAGGCAGAGCAAAATAAATTCTTGGTAACCAAAGGGATGACAGATTATTGGGGACAAACATGAATGTAAAGTTAAGGTTAAAATCAGATCAGCCACGACCTTACTGAAAGGCAGAGCAGGCTTGAAGGGCCGAACGGCCTGCTCTAATCCTTATTTCTATAAGGAGAGAGTTGTTTTGGGGGTGGTGGGTTTGGAGCATCCCCCAAGCACTGAAGATGTCAACTAGAAAGGGGACGAAACGTTTGCAAGAACATCTCCCAGCTCAGCGAACAGAACCACAACATTGAAGCATGGCTACAATTTGATTTATTCTGTTCCCTAATTCTTCGTCCACTGAAAAAGTTTGTGCTGCCCCCCCCAACCCCTGCCGTGAGATTTAGTAGTATAACGTGTAGTCAGGTTACTCACCTCCATCTGACAAAGATTAACATTGGCATTTTACAGGGTGCCAGAAGGAAATAGGAAGGGAGAGCAATACTGCCCTGTTCTCCTCTCAAGGTAAGGAGCCATCAACAAACCACCCCTGAACTGCCAATCATCCTTCCACCAACTCAGTTAACCAATAGATAAGACTAAAATCAGAACCAAAACAGAAATTGCTGGAGAAACTCAGGTCTGGCAGCATCTGTGGAGACAGGAACAGAGTTAACAGCGAGTTCAATGACTCTACTTCAGAACAAGATTAGAATCAGAGCTTATAAACGTTCAGCTCAGTGAAATAGAGATGGTGATGTATGGAGTAGGAATGATGGGGGGCAACAAGCATCCTTTATGTTCAGAAAAAAATGTCGTGATCACATAACGCAATTTACTCATCATCTGCACATTTTTCAAGGGGAAAACAAAATACAATGAAAGGAGGATAAATAGATTTCTGCTTCATTTTACAATGCTATTAGGCAGGAACTGGGGCAACTAAATTGAGAACAGATGTTCTCGGGAAAATGCACAGCAGAAACATGGAGGTTGTTCAGGGAGCACTTGCTGATAGTGCTGAATAGGTTTGTTCCACTGAGGCAAGGGAGGGATGGTAGGGTGAAGGAACCTTGGGTGACAAGAGATGTGGAACATCTAGTCAAGAGGAAAAAGGAAGCTTACTTAAGATTGCAGAGGCAAGGATCAGATAGAGTTCTAGAGTGTTACAAGGTAGCCAGTAAGGAACTGAAGAATGGAGAGCTGGAAGGGGGCATGAAGAAGCTTTAGTGGGTAGGATTAAGGAAAACCGTAAGGCATTCTACACCTATGTAAGGAACAAGAAGATGGCCAAAGTGAGGTTAAGGCTTATCAGAGATAGTGGAAGGAGCTTGTGCCTGGAGTCAGGTGGTGGTGGAGGTCCTTAATGAATACTTTGCTTCAGTATTCAGTGAGAGGGATCTTGTCTTTTGTGAGGACAGCATGAAACAGGTTGATATGCTCAAATAGGTTGATGTTAAGAAGGAGGATCAGCTGAAAATTTTCAAAAACATAAGGATAGATAAGTCCCCTGGGCCAGACGGGATAAACCATAGGTTACTACAGAACACAAGGGAAGAGACTGCTGTACCTTTGGCAATGATCTTTGCGTCCTCACTGGCCACTGGAGTAGTACCAGATGACTGGAGGGTGACAAATGTTATTCCCTTGCTCATGACAGGGAACAGGGAATTTCCTTGAAATTACAAACCAGTTAGTCAATCAGTCTTACATTTCCTGATGAAGAGCTTATGCCCGAAATGTCGATTCTCCTATTCCTTGGATGCTGCCTGACCTGCTGAGCTTTTCCAGCACCACACACTCGAATCTGATCTCCAGCCCTCAGGTTCTCCTAGTCTTACTACTACGGTGGGCAAAGTATTAGAGAGGATTCAGAGGGACAAGATTTATGATTACTTAGAAAACAATAGCTTGATAGTCAGCATGGCTTGCCTCACAAGTCATACTGAACTCTTTTGAGGATCTGACAAAACACACTGAAGAAGGTAGAGCAGTGGATATGGTGTACAGGGATTTTAGCAAGGTGTTTGAAAAGGTTCCCCATGGTAGGCTCATTCAGAAAGTAGGGGTTACATGGAAATCTGGCTGTCTTCATAAAGAATTGGGGCCCATAGAAGACTGACAGTGGTAGTACAGTCAGATACATTAGGGACATTTAAGTGACTCTTGGATAGGCACATTGACGAAAGTGAATTTAAGGGCGTGTGGGTTAGTTTGATCTTAAGAGGTAAAAGGTCGGCACAACAGCAAGGACCGAAAGGCTTCGCTATCCTGTTCTATATTCCTCTGTCGTCCTGTTCCTCACCCCCCCACCTCCCTCAGTCGAAGCAAAATGCTCAGAGACACACTATTGTTTTACCTCCTTCATCTTTATTCCGGGCCCTGGAGGGGGAGAGAATGGCCACCCATGAGCACAGAGACATGAGTTCATGGTCTTCTCTGGAACAGCAGTTTCTCAATGAACTACACAGTCATTTTACAGGGAGCAATATCCAGATCAGGCAAGACACAGTAATTGGATGACCATTACAATCGAGTATCAACAGCAAAGATTAAGCCATCTGCTGTTACACAGTGAATAACTGGTTTCACATAATGAATACTTTTCACCTTGTTAAACTGACCTCATGTACTGAATGCCATCTCCTCTTGTTAAATGGCTGTTCTTAATGAATGCTTTTCCACCTTGTTAACCCATTTCCCTTGCCTCCAGCACTCCATTGTTAACTCGAAGTTCTTATCTGATCTGAGTCATGCTCAGCTGAACTGCTTGTTTCACAAAACGCCGAACTTAACTCTTTCCCTGTCTGCTTATACCCGATACAATGTTTTACGGAGGTCAGAATGTGTAAAAACTTAAGTCAAAAGGTTGTGAGAAGGAAGGTCTAAAAGCCTGATGGATAAGCTAATAGAAGTCAGATCAAGATAGTGGATGAAGTTTAGTCAAAATGATTATCTGAATAAGTAGTTGGCCATTTTTGACTGAGCAGAGGAGACATTTCTTCTGCAAAGGATCATGAACCTTCAAAAGTTCAGAGTGTTGTGGATGCTCAGCCATTCAAATTATATATTCAAAATACACCTACCCTGAGAATCAAATGATATTGGGATAGTGCATACCAAACGCCTTCTTCACTATTAAGTGTATAAGTCCTGCTAAGATTTGCTTTCCCAAAATGCAGCACCTCGTATTTATCTGAATTAAACTCCATTTGTCACTTCTCAGCCCACTGGCCCATCTGATCAAGATCCTGTTGTAATCTGAGATAACCTCCTTCGCTGTCCACTACACCTTCAATTTTGGTGTCATTTGCAAACTTACCAACTATACCTCTTACGCTCACATCCAAATCATTTATATAAAAGATGAAAAGTGGTGGACCCAGCACCAATCCTTGTGGCACTCCACTGGTCACAGGCCTCCAGTCTGAAAAACAACCCTCCACCACCACCCTCTGTCTTCTACCTTTTGAGTCAGTTCTGTAGCCAAATGGCTAGTTCTCCCTGTATTCTATCAGCTCTAACCTTGATAACCAGTCTCCCATGAGGAATCCTGTCGAACGTCTTACTGAAGTGCATGTAGATCACATCTACCACTTTGCCCTCATCAATCCTCTTTGTTACTTCTTCAAAAAACTCTATCAAGTTTGAAGACATTATTTCCCACACACAAAGTCATGTTGACTATCCCTAATCAGTCCTTGCCTTTCCAAATACATGTACATCCTGTCCCTCAGGATTCCCTCCAGCAACTTGCCCACCACCACTAACGCCAGGCTCACCGGTCTATAGTGGCACCACGTTAGCCAACCTCCAATCTTCCAGCACCTCACCTGTGACTATCAATGATACAAATATCTCAGCAAGGGGCCCAGCAATCATTTCCCTAGCTTCCCAGAGTTCTAGGGTACACTTGATCAGGTCCTGGAGATTTATCCACCTTTATGCGTTTCAAGACATCCAGCACTTCATCCTCTGTAATATGTGCATTTTGCAAGATGTCACCATCTATTTCACTACATTCTATATCTTCCATGTCACCACTGATGCATAATACCCGTTTAGTATCTCCCCCATTTTCTGCGACTCCACACAAAGGCCGCCTTATTCTCTCCCCAGTTACTCTTTTGTCCTTAATGAATTCGTAAAAACCCTTTGGATTCTCCTCAACTCTATTTGCCAAAGCTATCTCATGTCCCCTTTTTGCCCTCCCCCTTAAGTATATTCCTACTGTATTTATATTCCTTTCAGGATTCACTTGATCTATGCTGACCATATCTTACATATGTTTTCTTCTTTTTCTTAACCAAACCCTCCATTTTCTTTAGTCATCCAGCATTCCCTATTACTACCAGCCTTTCCTTTCACCCTGACAGGAATATACTGTCTCTGGATTCTCGTTATCTCATTTCTGAAGGCTTCCCATTTTCCAGCCGTCCCTTTACCTGTGAACATCTGTCCCCAATCAGCTTTCGAAAGTTCTTGCCTAATACCGTCAAAATTGGCCTTGTTCCAATTTAGAACTTCAACTTTTAGATCTGGTCTATCTTTTTCCATCACTATTTTAAAACTAAACCGAATTATGGTCACTGGCCCCAAAGTGCTCCCCCACTGATACCTCAGTCACCTGCCCTGCCTTATTTCCCAAGAGTAGGTCAAGTTTTGCACCTTCTCTTGTAGGTGCATCCACGTACTGAATCTGAAAAGTTTCGTGTACACACTTAAATTCCTCTCTTAACACTGTGGCAGTCCCAGTCTATGTTTGGAAAGTTATAATCTCCTATCATAACCACCCTTTATTCTTACAAATAACTGAGATCTCTTTACAAATTTGTTGCTCAATTTCCCTCTGACTATTCGGGGCAGGAACAAATCAGTAATTTCTTAAGAGCTAGCAATACAGGAAACAGACCATTATGACCAAATGGTTTATGTTTATGCTCCACACAACTCCCCTTCCGTCCTATTACATCTTATCCTATCAGTACATTTTTAAAAATTTCTTTATCCTTCATACATTTATCTGGTTTCCCCTTGTTACACACTTTTATTAACCCTCAAGTAAGGGCTTTCACGTTCTCAGGTAAAGGAATTTCTCCTGAATTCTATTGAGTTTCTTAATCACCCTCTTACATTGCTTTTTCTTAAAATCGGACTCCCTGCTAATTGAAATTTTCTGTGCATTTGTCATATCAAAGAAATGTTCTCCCCCAGAGAAAATAGCCCCAGGTCTTTCCTGTTAGTTGTCCCCTCTCATGGCTCTGATGCTATCCTTATAAACCTTCTTTACGCCTTCTCCAGTGCCTCTGTAGGCCGTAGTACAGGATTGCTAACAGTACTACACAAAGCCCACAAGTCTCAATTACATTTAATCATTTAACTAAGTATTTCATAAACGTGACGACTACAACTATCTAACCAACCTGCTTTTGTTTGAACACTAACAGCAAAGAGCTACTGGTACAGATGGGCTTATGCCCGAAACGTCGATTCTCCTGTTCCTTTGATGCTGCCTGACCTGCTGCGCTTTTCCAGCAACACATTTTTAAGCTCTGATCTCCAGCATCTGCAGTCCTCACTTTGTCCTACAGATAGAGCATGTTAACATTTTAAATCGATGTACATGTTTGACAAGATAGATGCTGAGAGTTTCTCTGCTGACAACAGCAGCACTTTCTACCAAAGTGTCTAAAGGCCATACAATGGAAAAATTTGAATATTTCCTAAAAAGGTACTCCTCATATCCATTCTCTAAACTTGCTAATTTTTACACAAAACCATTAAAGCATGAAATTCAGTAAAATACAGAAGACAGACATTGGACCATTCACGCCTATGCTGACTCCCGTAAGGAGCAATTCAACTAATGCCACCCCCCCGATTCTCTCTCTGCACCCCATCGTCTGGTTATAGACCATCCCCAACCAAGGAGAATTCGCCTTTCTCTCCACTCTACCTATCTTCGAATCCCTTCAGTGTGAAAATAGGCCATTTGACCCCTCAAGTCCACACTGAACCTTTAGGTCTGGAGAACAAGCCTAACCTTTTCAGACTCTCCTCCAGTAACCCTTCGTTAAAGTCAGATGGTATCCATAGAATTGTCTACGATGTTCCAGGAGATGCCTAACCAGTGATTTGCAATTACCTTCTTAATTCCATACTGGTTTCTAAATCCAAATAATCCACATGCTTTTTAAACACCAATCACTTGTCCTGCCATTCTGAAGGATTTGTGCCTATGGACAAGGTCCCTCTGCTCATTGACACTTTTTGCAAACATGCCAATTATAACATCCTGCCTTGGCACACTTGTACTCAAAGTGCTTTATTTGAGAGTTCTCCACATTGAATTCCACCTCCATGATCCCCCACAGTTCACCATTCTGAAACCTACAAGCATCCTTGTTATTCATTACTATGTAGCCCAGTGGAAGGTGCACTGAAAAGACCAATTCTTTCAGCTTCCATTTTGCATCTCCCCAATAGCTGGTAACATGGGTACCCATGGGCATAGAAACACTGCACAACAGGGCACATCATTTGGATGAAGAATTCCAGCAACATCCTTGCATCACGTTTTGAGCCAGTCATAGCCTTATGCAGACCTGAAGGGGGAAAATTTTGAGACAAACACAAAAGAACCACCATGCTGGCAAGAAGCGTGCTCTACTAGGCAGGAATACAAGCCAGCTCCCTACTGCTGCAGAAGGAACAAAACACAGGAAAAGCAGGACGTCTTTCAGGTCAGGAAAAAAAAAACCCGCCACCACTTCACCCAGAGAGAATTCAAACAAAAGGCAACCCACACTAACGGCTGTTTCTGTGTTTAGCTGCTCCTGTATCGCCCTGTCTGTCTCAGTGTGCTCGATCTGGTCATGCTCAAACAGCTCAGTTGATGTTAGAAACGTTTGCATACAGACCGGACAGATGAAGCCCTGGAAAAGGTGTTAATCGCAACTATAATTCTGAAAGTTAAGAGTGAGATCAAGCACAACAAATTCTAATGTCATCCCGACTCTGAAGGTGACACAGGCACATACTCAGATTTTTAAAAAATGATAATCGCGACCACATTAGGTAATTGTTCACAGGCATGATTTAAATAAAGCTTGTAACACGACTAATGCCCCTTCTGCTTGACTAATGAATGAGCAACACATACAAACATGGTCACATGTGCGAAGCCATTTAGAAACGAAATCTGGGAGTACTTTTACACACAAAGGGTAACTCAAATCCAAAGCCCTCTCCTCTAATGGGGAGCAGTTGGAAGTCTAGGATAGACAGGCATTTTGACCAGGAAGCGTTTTGAGGAATTTGGAGCAAAGTTGGGTAAATGGAAAGGAAATACAGGCCAGCTATGATCTAACAATGGTGAAAGATGCTATAGTAGCTGAATGGTCTCCTCCTTTTGCTACGTTGATCACATTCAGGCAGTCACTCTGCGCCATACTTAGCGAAAATCACATCCTTAAGGATGAAGGTAAGATGACAAAGTTGTCTTAATCAATTCTGCAATAACAGGCAGATATCTGCACAAGGGTCTTCATCTCCAGTTTCTTGGACTCTATAATGCTTCTTGTCCATTTCCTTTTGCTACTGTAGTTTTAAAGCTGAAATGTTTGACAATGAAGACGTCCAAAAGTTCATTAAAGTCAGTGCACAGAGCAGTTGTCATCACCATAATAACACCTCGCTGCATTCTTTAGATTTGGTCAGGCAACGGTTCAAATACTAGTGCCCTTCTCGAAGTCAACTCCACAAACATTCAAACAAAAACTTCTGCAAAGTCTCCTTCAATGGACCGGATACTGTCGGGATGGCCGAAAAGCATCTCCTGTGCCAAGTCCTGTTTTCTGAACTCTCAACTGTTCCAAGTTCCAGGAGATGACAAAGAAAACCTTCCAAAGACAAATGAGCTCTTACTTGAAATGCAGCAGTACTGGCATTAGGCACTGACAGGTGCTTGCTAGCTAGTGTTCAACATGGTGACACCCACCCATGAAGGTGCATTACAATTTGAGTCCAAGTTAATCCTGATGGGACAGAGCAGTGGCAGTGGAGGAAAGAGGAGGAACTAAATCCCACACAGCAGGTCCCAATGCTTTGTATGACAATCTGACCGCAATGCCCAAAAATGTGCGGGTTGAGAACTGGCCTCTTTAGCCTTGGCAAAAGCTCAGAACCACGTAGAAATCATCCTCAAACTGAGGGACAGTTGCTGACAACCTGTCACTGTCTGAGCTTTCATTTCCTCTTGATCTCCATCCCAGGAACAGAATTCCTTGTATCACCTCAAAGACCTTCGGTGCATTACCATTTCCTGTTTTGCTCCCTTCAAGCATGTAACAAATCACTTCAGAGATCATTCTTACTCCCCAACCTTGTCTTTTTATTCTGATACTTGTCCGTTGCTCACAAATGCCTGATCCCTGCCCAGGTGTAGACTGGCATTTCCAACTTCACGTTTCATGATCAGATTGACAGTGGATACAGTATTAGTTTCGTTTGTACATCTCTCAGTGCCCATTCGTCAAACAGACCTCGCAGAGCAACCTTCATTCTTCAAACAGGTACTGATGATCATTGACTAGTCAGTGTCAAGGTTGGTGCCAAGAGCAGGAGGAAAAACATTTTAAATGAGTTAAATTATATAACGAGCAGACTGAAAACGCCTGAATTTTCAGGGGTCAGCAATGACCCTGAGCATTTTACTTAAAGAAACAAGGGAACATTTGAGGTTACGTAGTCCATTGAGCTTGTTTCACCATTCAATGAGATCACAGCTGACCTGGATCTGCTCAACCCCGCCAGCTGCGTTCCGTGTACCCGCAACACAAACAAAAGCATATCAATCCCAAATTTGCATTTTTTATCAGGTCCACCGAATCCAGTCTTTTTTGAGGGCATAAACTTAATGTTTACTAGATCAAAGCAACTGCAGAAAAATCCAATTAAAATAAAACTAGAAGAGGCTGTTGTGGCGCAGCGGCAGTGTCCCTACCTCTGAGCCAGAGGCCTGGGATCAGGTCCAGACACGTGTAATAACATCTCTGAACAGTTTGATTAGAAAATATCTCAAAACAAAACTGCTTGGGTCACCTAGCATTGACCTTGGTTAACTATCTGCATGGTAATTATAAATGGACAGTGAACATTGCTCATGCCAGCAAAACATTCATTCCAGGAGAGAAATCAATTAAAAACAGCTTCCTGTTATTCCCCATAAATGGGCTCACCATTAAGGTTATGCCCCCTTGCTCTCATACCAGAGTAAATAGTTTCCGTCCCTCTGCTCTTTAAAATCTTTTAATCAATTTTAAAAACACCTTAGTTAGACCTATTGCTGCACTTGACAGAATACAAGGTTAATCTACCCAAGGTGCCCTCAATTTGGACAAAATCTATTCAAATCCTTTCTCCCTCCGTTGTACCATCTAATTTTGAAAAAATAAAAATGTACATTGTTTCATTTACTTACCTCAGAACCACCTTCATCATTGACTTCCACAGCTGGCGCTGTTGTCACTGAGGTGTCTGGGTCAGAACTCCCAGAGCCGAGAGGGGTCTGTAGGAGAGGAAAACATGATCAGGTCAGACAGAGTGAACATAATCCTGTAAAGTAAGGTGCTTCACACGGAGCTAACCCAGGAGAGAATTGCAAGGACGCAACACTATGTCTGTCACCATTTCCAAAGGTTCCCCTCCGGCAGGCTTCCAGATCCGAAGACAGTCAGGGATACAGCCTATGGCTTTATGTGCAATCAATCTTGATGATTGCATGACAGCTTACCTCAGATACTAACCTACATCTGCCAGGGATGTGTGCATCTCCCCTCCAGAAGTATGACTATAATCAAAAGCCCAGGCTCAAGTGGGCGAAGTAGACCAAGTAGGACTCCAAGCACTGGCTGCAGTAGCATTACTATCAAGGCCTGTGGGACTCCACAATGTCCACCAACTCAACTGCTCTTGGATGACTTACAAAATAAAGACACTGTAGGAATGCAAGATTTTATGACACAAAGTGCATTTCAATAACTGAAGTTGTTTTTGGCAACGTTGTGATAAAACCCAATAGCCACTTTTAGAACACAAGAGGAAACTGCTCTGTTCTTATCTGAAACAGAACCACATGGTTTTTCACATCCATCTAAGCGGCAGGCTGGGGCCTCAATATTTCTTTTCAACATGCCATCTGACAGATGGTACTTCTGACATTGCTGAACTTCCATAGCACTGCACAGAGTGTCAGCCTGAATTCCTGTAGAATCCCTACTGTCAGAAAACAGATCATTCAGTCCATCAAGTACACGCTGACCCTCCAAACAGCATCTCACCCAGACCATCCCTGTAATCCTGCAATTCCCATGGCTAACCCACCTATCCAGCACAACGCTGAACACTATGGGCAATTTAGCATGGTCAATCCACCTAGCCTGTACATCTTTAGACTGTGGAAGAAAACAGAGCACCCAGAGGAAATTCACGCAGACCTGACACGAAGGTGGAATCAAACAGGGGTCCCTGGTGCTGTGAGGCAGCAGTGCTAATAACTGAGCCATTGTGCCACCCTAAATTTTGCACTCAATGAGAACTAAAAGACAGGACAAAAGAGGCTAGTGAGCAAAGGTCAAGTTGTCACTAGCAGTACACGCTTCCAATTTGCAGAAAGATTTTGATGAGCATCGTTAATTCCATTGCTCGAGAATCACCATATGAAATGTTTGTAAAGCTCATTGCATAATACAGTTAGCTTTGACTAAGATGGGCAATATTAAGATTTCAGTTAAAAGAACATGATCATTGAACACGTCAAATTACAATTACAACTAACTTCCTACGTTTTTTCAGTCATTTTTCCACCAAAACAAAAGGAAATCTCAGAAACTAATGAGGTGCCTCCTGAAACAACAGTGTTAGTACTTCCTTCATGATAAATATTTTTCAATACTTGATGAAAAGTTTAACTGAAGAACTGGCCAGTTAATTTCAGCAAGTGAACCTTCTGCGACCAATTTCAAACACGTCAATAAGAGAAGACTGAGTGGCAACTGGGAAGTAGTAATTGGTCAGGCTTTAAAATCACAGTGGCACAGGGGATTCAGTGCTTTATTTCCCCTCCAAACTCCATTCTGATTTTTCCCCTTCCACTCTTCTTCGCTCCTACTCACATTCAGTGTGTACTGCCTGTAATGGGCTTGGAGTGTAAATTTCTAATTTGTTAGCTGGGTGATTTACTGGTGGTGGTTAATGGTTAACATTAATGTCAATGATTGGGTGGCAGAAGAGATGCTCAGGTGTGTGTTATAACACTTTCGAATATAAAGTTGGTTTGGGTCTCTTGCGATCCTGTGACAATGTCCGTGTCTTGGAACAAGGTCACCCAGGTTCAAGTCCCACCTGCTCCTGAGGGATTTAATAAATCTCCGAACAAGTTGTTTAGAAAATATCTAAAGTCACACTGGGACTCTTGTAATACAATGCAGTATCATTACCATGGGCCAGAAAGCTCGAGTTCAACTCCCACCTGCTCCAGAAGTGTGTCATAACATCTCTCTGAGCAAGTTGAAGACTTAATAAAATGAAGGAGAGAAAAATGGAGAAGAGAGATGGAGTCTCAGCAAAATAATTCCTCCAACAGTGTAGCATTCCCTCAATACCAGACTGGACAGTCAGCCTAGAACACGGGTGTAAGTCTCATATCTGGGGAATGACTGAAAGGTGACAGAGAGCATACTACCCCACTAAGTGATAACTCACATTAAGAAAGTACAACAGAGTAAGTGGCTATTTTGTTAATGGTCATACTTGAGTGACCGTATGTGATCGAAAAAGAGTACATAATTCAGAGATCATCAATAAGCTCTTAAGTTCAGGTAATGGAATCAAATGAAACGGAGCAAAGATGGTGAAAAGAGGTACAGATCAACCACATAACAGGCAGAAAAGGCAGCATGGCCTTCTGCTATTTCAAAGTTGGTCACAAAACAATGGATATCATGAGTGCGATATCAGTGCCAGTCCAATGAACCAAAGCTGCAGGCAGAACAAAGCAAACTAAACATGAGATTGTCTGAAACTCCACAAGACAATGTCTGGCATCCTGCCAACAACTGGAGAGCTCTCAAAGAACTGCAGCTGGGCTAGGTGCTTGGGATAGAGTGGCATCAGAAATGACTGACCCAAATACATTGATCCCAGGTCAATAAACAAACATGTTAAACCACGCCCTTAACAGCCTTGCCAAAAGTGTAAGATTGTCCTCAAACATCCAATGTACAAGATACTCTTGATCTGTACTGTGACAATGGAGGTTGCCCGAGTAGCACTAATCTCCAAGGAAAAAATCCTGTGTTCCTCCCTAGTGTACAGATTGTCCAGTCTCACTGAGAACTGGTCTTCATTTACAGAGGTGAGGGGTGGAGGAAGAAAGGACAGAGAAGGATACCTTTCTCTGTAATCTAGCCAGTGCTCCATACTGGAAAGTGATAAGGACAGAGTTTGGGTTCCATCCAACCTGGTGAAGAATGGCTGCTGAGGTGGTCACTTTGAGCCTCTCAGAGCAGACCCATACATGAGTGAATGCTTCAAGAAGACGAGAGAAAGGAAAGACCGCCATCCCTGCAATTAAACAATGCTGCAAGAATATTCCTCACAGGATAGATAGGGGAAAAAAATGCCAGCCTCTTCTCAAAGAGAATGCATAAGGGAAGGAATGATAATAATTAATGAGCTTCATAAAGACAAGATGAAGGTTCCTTTTGTTCACTGCCGCAAAAAGACATTTTGTTGGAGTCTTACAATCACTCATCTGGACAGTTGCAACAGTATGAATGTTAAGTATGACAACATGAGAAAAACATATAATTGGTTGTCAAGTGGATACAAATCAGTAGAGGTATTACCATTGAGACCGAACCATGATGATAACTGACAGTTAACTGCCAAGCTGTGTTTACATGTAAGTCAGGAAGGTTGACTCTGAAATAGTCAAGGCACTGCCAGGTAGAAATGAACTTGACTGGCTGTTGCCATTTTGTTAAGTTGAAACTGACATGTGAACATGTTATCAACAAAGAATAGGGTCTGGTCTCTTAATATACATTAAGTCAGCCACACTGCAAATCCAGCTGACAATCTTAAGTTAGTTGCCAACATAATTATTAGCATGCTCAAGTTATTTAGCAAATGATTTAAAATGGAATCAATCTAATAGGAAGTACAAGAAAAACCTTTTTTTACACAGAGTGGTAGAAATGTCAAACATGTTACTACATCTGGCAAACAGTATAAAGGCATTTAAAAGGAGAAGCTGAATAAACACCAGAGACAAAAACAATAGAAGGGTATGCTGATAGGGTATATGAACTAGGCTGGGAAGAGGAAGCTCATGTGGAGCATACACACTGACACAGATCCATGGACTGAATGGTCCGTTTGTGCTGCACAACTGATGGGCTTGACACAGATTCCCAAGAACCATGTTCAGCACATTGCCCGGTATCAGTTCGGATAAGCCCAATTGAGAGGTATATTACTGCAATCCTCAATTAATCCACCTTTAACTGCTACTCTAAATCCCAGGTCGCACATCATAGTTCTGCAAACTCACTGCTTTCAAGGTTCTTAACTTGTTACAACAGTATGCTCTGTTCAATTGCTCTGTAAACACCATTTTCTGAAATATAAAATGTACATGCAGGACTGTAATGAGAAAAATTGACTGCTCAGCCACAGGAGCTGTACCGTGAGTGATTTTTCCATCATAACACTGCTACAATTCCTGCTAACGACTTTGTTTACACCCTCAATTGTTCAATCTCCAAGTCAAACACCCCTCATTCCTGACAGTGCTGACTAGCTGAAATACAAAGGATAGCATCGAATGAGTCAGTAATGATAATATGATAAATGATAACCGGAAAGAGATCACAACATGCAAGCTCAGGTTAGAGTGAAGTAAACTCCAAGAGTGGAAAATATGGGGGCCCTTATCAGAGATCTTAGTCGGTTTGTGAGGAACAACATTGAGAACCAAAACATAGGAGAAAAATCAAACATTATCATGGCTGAGCCTCAACTGCACCCTCACTTGACTACTTATAAAAATCCAAGTGTAAATTCTCATGAACCAAGTTACATGAATTTGACCCAGAATGTGCTTTGTCTCCTGTTGTATATCTAACATCCCATCTTCACCCACTTTCCAACCAGTGTCATCCAAATGCAATCCGAGATGTAACTCTCTACCTCCCTGAGCATCAATCCATTGCAACACACACAAGAAACATACCTAATTTAGCGCCTTCTCAACGGTAAGGATGGTAGGCGTGCGAGTGAAGGAGCCTTAACAAGTACAATGCTGACATGGGCAGAGGAGGGAGTTTAAAGTGGGTGAGTCAGTGTGCAACTTGTTCCTACCTGCTGCTGTGTCTGTGGGTGTTGTTGCAACTGCTCCTGTCCAACGCAAATGGGCAAAGTGTTTTTGGTCAGAAGAATATTGAAAGGTTTGGTCAGAAGAATGTTCAGGAACTGTATTAAGTAAGGATAAAATTCTAAAACAGTGCAAAAGCATAGGAACTCAGACACGCGTATCCATCCATAGATCATTGAAAACGGCAGGAGATGTGGAGAGTGCAGTTAATAGAGCACAGCATTATCAGGTTTTAATAATAGACGCACAGAGTAAAAGGGCAGGGGCTAATGTTAAAATTGCACAAGACACATATTAGACCTCAACTGGAGTATTGCGTACAGTTGTAAGCACTACATTATAAGGAAGATGTGAATGCATTGCAGATATTACAGAGATGATGTACAGGAATGAGAAACTTTGGTAATGAGGACAGATCGAAGAAGTTGGGACTGTTATCCTTGGAGAGAAAGCGGCAAAGAGAATATCTAATAGATGTTCTCAAAACCATGACCAGGCTGGACAGGGTAGATCAGGAGGTGCCACTCCTGCTCAAAAGAAATAAAAGCAACAGGATTTGGATTTAAAAGGATGTGCAAACGAAGCAAGGGTGATGTGAGAAAACTGTGTTTTTGGGGCAAGTAGTTAGAATACAGAATGCATTACAGGAACCGTTATGGAGGCAGGTTCAAGTGAGGTATTCTAGAAACCATTGGATGATTACGGAGATAGAAATGGTGCACGGGGATAAGGGGAAGAGGCAGGAGATTAGCAATACAAAATAAAACCAGAGCAGGCATAACGGACTGAATGGGCTCCTTCTGTGCCATAAAAACTGTGTGATCCTGTAGAAATACAATCACCATTAACAGAAAACAGAGAACCCATTTTACACACCGCAGTCTCTGATGTTGACTGCACGATAAATATTGCCAAAGGCATTCTTCTGCTCTCTTTCTAACAGTGTGATGGAATCCTTTACACCACCCGAGAGGGCAGATGGGTTTTAAATTCTCATCTCTTACCATCAGCAGTTGGTTACTACCTCAGTACAATGTTGCTGGACAGGCTGGATGGACAAAGTCAGATGAGCATATTGAATCAAGAACAGAAGTGGTTCAGGAATTAACAGGGTTGCCAAGTAGTTAGAGAGAGAAAGATGCCCAACAATGGACATTGGAAATGAAGCCCTGGCAGCTCGGACCAAGCAACAGCTGAATGAGAAACTGAGGGTAAACAGAGAAGAAAAAGGAAAATCTGATGGATGAATGACATTGACATAGACTTAAAGAAAACGAAAGAGGGAGATAGTTGTTGCCAATTGTCCCACCAAGGCTACGGTCACAGCTTACACCAGACTGACACTCTGGTATAGTTTGATAGTGTTCAAGTGGAGTGAGATTTGAATTCTCAGCCTCCTGCATCTCATGGGAAAGGTGACAGCATTTACTGCCTGTCAATAGGTGCCATTGAGAAGGTGATGGCAAGCTGCCTTCCTTAACTGCAGCAGGCAATGTGGCATAAATTTAGACTCATGGTGCTGACAGGGAGGGAGTTCTTGGATTTTGACCCAGCGACAGTGAAATAATGTCAATATATTTGCGAGTCAGGATAGCGAGTGACTTGGACAGGAACTTGCAGTGGGTGGTGATCCCATGACATCTGCTGCCCTTGTTTAGATTAGATTAGACTTTAGATTAGACTTACAGTGTGGAAACAGGCCCTTCGGCCCAACAAGTCCACACCGACCCACCAAAGCGAAACCCACCCATACCCCTACATTTACCCCTTACCTAACACTACGGGCAATTTAGCATGGCCAATTCACCTGACCCGCACATCTTTGGACTGTGGGAGGAAACCGGAGCACCCGGAGGAAACCCACGCAGACACGGGGAGAACGTGCAAACTCCACACAGTCAGTCACCTGAGTCGGGAACTGAACCCGGGTCTCAGGTGCTGTGAGGCAGCAGTGCTAACCACTGTGCCACCGTGCCGCCCGTGTTCTCCTAGACGGAAATGGTTGAGAGTTTGGAAGATGCTGTTGAAGGAAACTTGGAGAATTTTCGCAGCGCAAAATCGTACACACTGCTACTGCTGAGGATTGGTGGAGGAGGGAGTGGATGCTTGTGGGTAGAACTTAGTATGGCACAGTATAGGCCCTTCAGCCTTGATATTGTGCTGACCTTTTATCCTACTCTAAAAATGATTAACCCACATACCCTTCATTGTACTGTCATCCATGTGCCTATCCAAGAGTTGCTTAAATGTCCCTAATGTCTCTGACTCTACCACCACTGCTAGCAGTGCATTCCATGCTCCCACCACTCTGTGTAAAGAACCTATCTTTGACATTCACCCCAAACCTTCCTCCAAACACCTTAAAATTATGCCCTCTCATGAGACATTTCTGCCCTGGGAAAAGGTCTCTGGCTATCCACTCTATCTAAGCCTCTCATCATCTTGTACACTTCAAATCAAATCACCTTTCACCCTTCTACACTTCAATGAGAAAAGCCCTAGGTCCCTCAACCTTTCTTCATAAGGCATGCCCTCCTATCCAGCCAGCATCCTGGTAAATCTCCTCTGCACCCTCTCTAAAGCTTCCACACCCTTCCTACAATGAGGTAACCAGAACTGAACACAATATTCCAAGTGTGGCCTAACCAGGGCTTTACAGAGCTCCATCTGGGAGAAAGTGAAGACTGCAGATGCTGGAGGTCCGATCAAAAAGATTGGTGCTGGAAAAGCACAGCCAGTCAGGCAGCATCCGAGGAGGAGAGTCGCCATTTTGAGCATAAGCTAGTCATCAGGAATGGGGTGGGGGGGGGGGGGGGGTGGGAACTGAGAGGTAAATGGAGTGTGACAGGTAGGTGAAGGTGATAGGTCAGAGAGGAGGGAGGAGTAGATAGCTGGGAAAGAAGATTGACAGGCAGGACAGTTCAAGAGGGTGGTGCCGAGTTGGAGGGTTGGATGTGGGATAAGATCAGGGGAGGGGAGAAGAAGAAACTCATGAAATCGACATTGATTCTGCATGGTCGGAGGGTCCCAAGGCAGGTAGATGAGACTTTCTTCCTCCAGGCGTCGGTTGGCTAGGATCTGGTAGTGGATGCGGCTCAGGACTTTCACATCCTTGGCGAAAGTGGGGGGCTTAACTGCTTGGCCAAGGGGCAGTGGGGCTGTTTAGTGTATCTGTCCCAGAGATGTCTAGGACACACGCACGAAATAACACCGCCGCCCCAAATACTGACTCCCCCTCCCAATTATCTCTCAGCTCCATCCCCCAAATTCCCGAGGAAGAGCTTCTGCTCCATCGTCAACTTGCCTGCTCCTCAGATGCTGCCTGACCGACTGAACTCCAGCTGCCACTTCTCAGCCCAGTTCAGCATCCTGTCAATGTCCTGTTGCAAACTACAACTGCCCTCCGCATGATCCACAACTCCACCAAGCTTCGTGTCATCTTCAAACTTACTAACTCACCCTTCCACTTCCTCATTCAAGTCATTTATAAAAATCACAAAGGGCAGAGGTCCCAGAACAGATCCCTGTGGAACACCACTTGTCACCAAGCTCCAGGCTAAATACTTTCTATCTTCTACCACCCTGTCTTCTATGGGCCAGCCAATTCTGTATCCAGACAGCCAGATTTCCCTGCACCCCATGCCTTCCTACTTCCTGAATGACTCTACCATGGGGAACCTTATCAAACGCCTTGCTAAAATACATGTACACCACGTCCACTGCTCTATATTCACATCCTCAAAAGAATTCAAGAAGGTTTGTGAGGCATGACCTGCCCCTCACAAAGCCATGCTGACGATCTCTAATGAAACTACGGTTTTCCAAGTAATCATAAATCCGGTCTCAGAATCCTCTCCAAAACATTATTCACCACAGATGTCTGGTCTGTAATTCCCAAGATTTTCACTATTTCCTTTCTTGAACAAGGGAATACCATTTGCCACCCTCCAATCATTTGGTACTACTCCAATGGACAGCGAGAACACAAAGATCACCACCAAAGGCGCAACAATCTCTTCCCTCATTTCCTGTAATAACCTATGGTCGATCCCATCTGGCCCAGGAGACTATCTACACTTATGTCTTTCTTATCCTCATTCTTAACATTAACCTGTTCGAGCATATCAGCCTGTTTCACATTGTCCTCAGAAGTGTTAAGGTCCCTCTCAGTAGTGAATACTGAAGCACAGTATTCATTAAGGACCTCCCCTACCCTCTCCGACTCCAGGTGCAAGCTCTGTCCACTACCCCTGATAAACCCTACCCTCACTCTGACCAGTGTAGAATGCCTTACGGTTTTCCTTAATCCTATCCACTAAAGCTTTTTCAGTTCCTTCCTGGCTACCTTGTAACCTTCCACAGCCATGTCTGATCCTTGCCTCCACAGCCTGAAGTAAACTTCCTTCTTCCAAATCCCTTGCCACTCACAGTTCTTTCACCCCACCATCCCTTTCTTGCCTCAATGGGACAAAACTGTCCAAAACTATCAGCAAGTGCTTCTAAACAACCTCCACATTTCCATTGTGCATTTCCCTAGAACATCTGTTCCAATTTAGGCACCCCAGCTCCTGCTTAATAACAATATAACTCCCCCTTCTCCGTAACGTTAAGATTAAATTGGAATATCTCTCCAGACATTAATGTAATATTAGAGGGTTAAATGCACTGACTGAACATTCTGGAAGTGGATGGGAATGACATTCATGCAGGAATGCGGACAACTCCCACCCCATTTCAGCAGTCATTTGCTACTTCTCCCCCTACAATTATCAGATTAAACTAATCATTCAATCTCTTCCATTCAGAAATGAGTTCATCGCCATCCCCTGAAGCTAGGACACATCAGACCTACATTGTCTTGGGGAAGCACTGAGCCAGGGATAGGGCATTTGCATCATCTCAGAGGATGGTCTCATCCTACCATTATACCTGGGGTAACATGTGGTTTGGTTTTTTTTTGGGGGGGGGGGGGGGGGGGAGGAGAATAGAGAAGAGTGACGAATAGCCAAACTGTCTCTAAGCATTGCCAACTGACCTGTACAAAGGGGATGTGTGTTGTTTGTTTGGGTCTCTTTATTGACTCGACTTTGCATGTCTGTGGAAAGGGTCAAAGAGGTAACCTAGCTTGTACAAGCTTTAATAAACTTTAATTGTTTGCAGAAGCTGATTGTTTGTGTGAATTGCATCTCATGTGTGAAACCTTCAGAAAAGAACCCAACACTCTACCTTTCCCATACTGTCTGCTCCTCTATGTCTCCACGAGTATAGCAACGGTCAGGGAGTTGTGATTACTATCACCGAAATGCAAACTGAGTCAGGAATCCTTCCTGGACACACCTCACAAAAACAGCTCAAATATCTTGGATAGAGCAAAGAAGGTTCCAATCAATATTAGGGAAGTTGAAGTCACCCGTGACAACAATCCTGTTACTTTTGCACCTTCCCAAAATCTGCTGCTCCATGTCTCTGTTGCTATTGGGCGACTGTAGAAAACACCCAATAAAGTGGGTGCTCTTTCCTGTTTCTGACTTCCACCCAGACTGACTCAGTAGACAAACCCTCGTCGATGACCTCCTTTTCTGCTGCTGTGACACAATACCTGATTAGTAATGTCATTCCCCACCTCTTTTACCTCTCTCGCCCCTATTCCTTTTGAAATGTCTAAACCCTGGAACATCCAACAACCATTCCTGACCCTGTGGTATCCAAGTCTCAATAATGGCCACAATATCATAGCTCCAAGTACTGATCCACACTCTAAGTTCATGACCCTTATTCCTGAAACTTCTTGCAATAAAGTGGACACACTTCAACCCATCACACTAACTGCACCTTTACCTTATCAAGTGGCTCTCTCTCCTCAGACTCCCTGCATGCTGTAGCTGGCTGTTTACTACCTACTCCATTATCTGATCTGTAGCTCTGGTTCCCATCCCCCTGCACCAATTAAGTTTTTTTTTCTTTACTCATTAATAGCTTAACGGCAGCACTGGCTAGCCAGTATTTATTGTCCATCGGCTGGTTCAGAGTAAACTACGTAGCAGTGTGCCTGGAGTCACATGTAGGCCAGAACAGGTAGGGGTGGCAGTTTCCTTCACTAAAGGGAGCGAGTGAACTAGATGGGTCATTCTAGGTTTGGAATTAAGTGAACTGCTTTGTCCTGGATGGTGTCAAGCTTGTAAAATTTTGTTGTAGATGCAATCATCCAGGCAAGTGGGGAGTATTCCATCACACTCCTGATGTGCCTTGTAGATGGGGACCAGGCTTTGGGCAGTCAAGAGATGAGTTACTTGTTACAGTATTCACAACTTTTAACTTGTCCTTGATAGGCCAAGTCCAGTTGAGGTTCTATCAATAAAACATAGAACGTTACAGCGCAGAACAGGCCCTTCGGCCCTCGATGTTGCGCTGACTAGTCATACCAATCTGAAGCCCATCTAACCTACACTATTCCATGTATGTCCATATGCTTGTCCAATGACAACTTAAAATGTACTTGAAGTTGGTGAATCTACTACCGTTGCAGGCAAAGCATTCCATACCCTTACTGCTCTCTGAGTAAAGAAACTACCTCTGACATCTAGGTAAAAACAATGACTGCAGATTCTGGATTAGTGGTGCTGGAAGAGCACAGCAGTTCAGGCAGCATCCAAGGAGCAGCGAAATCTGACATCTGTCCTATATCTACCACCCCTCAATTTAAAGCTATGCCCCCTCATGCTGACTGTCACTATACTTGGAAAAAGGCTCTCCCTGTAAAAAATGAGGTCTGCAGATGCTGGAGATCACAGCTGCAAATGTGTTGCTGGTCAACGCACAGCAGGCCAGGCAGCATCTCAGGAATAGAGAATTCGACGTTTCGAGCATAAGCCCTTCAATGCTCGAAACGTCGAATTCTCTATTCCTGAGATGCTGCCTGGCCTGCTGTGCTTTGACCAGCAACACATTTGCAGCAAAAGGCTCTCCCTGTCTACCCTATCTAACCCTCTAATTATCTTATATGTCTCTATTAAGCTACCTTTCAACCTTCTCTCCAATGAAAAACAGCCTCAAGTCCCCTCAGCCTTTCCTCGTAAGACCTTCCCTCCATACCAGGCAACATCCTAGTAAATCTCCTCTGCACCCTTTCCAAAGCTGCCACATCCTTCTTATAATGCGGTGACCAGAACTGTACACAATACTCCAAGTGCGACCACACCAGAGTTTTGTACAGCTGTAGTATAACCTCACTGTTCTGGAATTCGATCCCTCTATTAATAAAAGCTAAAACACTGTATGTCTTCTTAACAACCTTCAAGGATCTGTGTACCTGGACACCAAAATCTCTCTGCTCATCTACACTACCAAGAATCTTACCGTTAGCTCAGTACTTTGCATTCCGGTTACTCTGACCAAAGTGAAACACCTCACACTTGTCCACATTAAACTCATTTACCACCTTTCAGCTCAGCTCTGCAGCTTATCTATGTCTCTTTGTAACCTACAACCATCCTTCGTCACTATCCACAACTCCATCGACCTTCGTGTTGTCTGCAAATTTACTAACCCACCCTTCTACGCTCTCATCCAAGTTGTTTATAAAAATGACGAACAGCAGTGGACCCAACACTGACCCTTGCGGTACACCACTAGTAACTGGACTCCAGGATGAGCATATCCCATCAACCACCACCCTCTGTCTTCTTTCAGCAAGCCAATTACTGATCCAAACTGCTGTACCTCCCACAATCCCATTCCTCCACATTTTGTACAATAGCCTACTGTGGGAAACCTTATCGAACGCCTTGCTGAAATCCATATACACCACATCAACCGGTTTACCCTCATCTACCTGTTTGGTCACCTTCTCAAAGCACTCAATAAGGTTTGTGAGGCACGACCTACCCTTCACAAAACCGTGCTGACTATCTCTAATCAAATTATTCTTTTCTAGATGATTATAAATCCTCTCTTATAACCTTTTCCAACACTTTACCAACAACTGAAGAAAGACTCACTGGTCTATAATTACCAGGGTTGTCTCTACTCCCCTTCTTGAACAGGGGAACTACATTTGCTATCCTCCAATCTTCTGGCTCTATTCCTGTAGACAATGATGATTTAAAGATCAATGCCAAAGGCTCGGCAATCTCCTCCCTGGCTTCCCAGAGGATCCTAGGATAAATCCCATCTGGCCCAGGGGACTTATCTGATTAGATTAGATTCCTTACAAAGTGGAAACGGGCCCTTCGGCCCAACAAGTCCACACTGACCTGCCGAAGCGCAACCCACCCAGACCCACTCCCCTACATTTACCCCTTCACCTAACACTACGGGCAATTTATCATGGCCAATGCATCTAACCTGCTCATTTTTGGACTGTGGGAGGAAACCGGAGCACCCGGAGGAAGCCCATGCAGACATGGGGAGAACGTGCAAACACCACACAGTCACCTGAGACGGGAATTGAACCCGGGTCTCTGCTGCTGTGAGGCTGCAGTGCTAACCACTGTGCCACCATGCCGCCACAATTATCTATTTTCAAACACTGCAGGATTTCTAATACCTCTCCTTGTGAACCTCAATCTCACCTAGTCTAGTAGCCTATATCTCAGTATTGTCCTTGACAACATTGTCGTTTTCTAGAGTGAATACTGTCGAAAAATATGTATTTAGTGGTTCCCCCATCTCCTCTGACTCCACATGCAACTTCCCACTACTATCCTTGATTAGCCCTAATCTTACTCTCGTCATTCTTTTATTCCTTAAATACCTATAGAGAGCCTTAGGGTTTACCCTGATCCTATCTGCCAACAACTTCTCATGTCTCCTCCTGGCTCTGCTGAGCTCTCTCTACTACCAGAATGTTGATGCTGGGGATTCAGTGATGGTAACACCATTTATTGCCAAGGAGTAGTGGATGGATTGTCTCTTATTGATGATGGTCATTACCTGGCAATTGCATGGTGTGAAACTTATTTGCCTTTTTTTTAAAGCGCAAGCCTGGATATCGTTCAGATCAGTACCTGATATAGAGGTGCCAGTATTGGATAAAGTTAAAATCACACAACACCAGGTTATAGTTGATCAGGTTTATTTGGAGGCACTAGCTTTCCAAGCACTGCTTCATCAGGTGGTTGTGATGAAGCAGCACTTCAAAAGCTAACACCTCCAAATAAATCTGTTCGACTATAACCTGGTGTTGTGAGATTTTTAACTTCAGTACCCAAGGAATTGCAAATAGTGCTGAATATTGTGTAATTATCAGTGAACATCCCCACCTCTGATCTTATGATGGAGGTAAGGTCATTGAGGAAGTGGTTGGGCCAAACAGGGTAGAGTATCAGCACAACAACCATCCCAAGGAAGTGCCCTGCAAACCCCCAATACTTACACAAAACGCAGTACCACCAACACCCCTTCCCTCAGTTTTGACCCTCTGCCATGGCAGGTGTAGCCTCAGTACCAACCTCACGTGCACTGCACTAGAAGCCAAGTTTATTTAGCTGAGCCTCTGTACTGGATGCATGACAAGATTCAGAATCAAGGAAATTACCAATCAGCTAGCTCACATATAAGGTGAAAAAAAAACAGCAGAAACTGCCTTGTGAATGATTTGGCATATTTTAAGCAAAAGCGAAATAAAATGATTGTACAGAAATATTCTGGGAGACATTTGTTATGAACTGCGGGAACAATAACAGTAAGAACAGAATGACACTCAGTGTAGACGTCAGCAACAAATGAGTTTCTGTTAGAGGATGAATCTTCTGCCAATACCACACTCCTGGAGGCACATGTCTTAGCTCCCAAAATAACATCAAGCAGCCTGTAGAAAGCCAGGCTTATTATCCTGGAATATATCTACCACACCAGACAGCAATAGAACTGTCAAACACAGAAAACTGACAACAGACAGAAATAACATTGCACCGGGAATCCAACACAATCTTTAAAGCAAGGAGATACATAAAATATTCCAGGGCACAGAGCACAAATGTAACCCTCTTCAACAAGGGGATATCTAATGGGATCAGGCGCTATACAGATTTACAACCATACCCGGTGTTATGGATAGCCCACCGACTTCAGAGAGAATTGGGAGAGATAGTGGTGTGAGAAGGGAAAGCCAGCTCCCTGACTAGCAGTTTTGATTAAAATTAATCCCAGACACACCCACTCCACTCCCTCACTCAGGAACACACAGATTTGCAGAGGCTAACACCCTACTCCCCCTGAACCACCCCCAGATACCAACCCATCTCAGACACACTACCCACCCATTTGCACTCACCCACTTAGACACACTCATCCAAAGCAGAACAAACCTCCACCAGCCCAGACACACACCCAGAAACATCCTGAGACACAAACCCACACAGACCTAACTTTCCCCTCCCCACATAATGGATGGGGGAAAAGCCGAGTGTAGGGTTGAGGAAGAGGGCGGGAGGGGGGGATTGGGGTCGAGGGTCGAGGGTCAAGGGGGGAATGTGGGGATTGCAGTTGAGGGGGAGGGCAGGGATTGGGGTTGAAGGGGAGGGGGCAGGGATTGGGGTTGAAGGGTGGGGGGAAGGGGGTGGGCATTGGAGTTGAGGGGTGGGGATGAGGAGTGGGGATGAGGGGGAGGGTGGGGAGTGGGGATGAGGAGTGGAGATGAGGGGGAGGGTGGGGATTGGGGATTGGGGGCTGAGGAGTGGGGATGAGGGGGAGGAGTGGGGATGAGGGGGAGGGTGGGGATGAGGGGGAGTGGGGATTGGGGATGAGGAGTGGGGATGAGGGGGAGGGTGGGGATTGGGGATGAGGGGGAGGGTGGGGATTGGGGATGAGGGGTGGTGGGGGTGGGGGTGGGGATGAGGGGGAGGGTGGGGATTGGGGATGAGGGGTGGTGGGGGTGGGGGTGGGGATGGGGATGAGGGGGAGAGTGTCTGTGTCCCGCCCAGAGCGGGCTCTCTCTGCTCCTGGTTCCCGAAGGCCGCACTCAGGCCTCGGCCTCGATCCCACCTTCCTGCCCGCCGCCAGCTCCCGGAGCCGGGATCCTCGCCCTGTCCCTGACACTCACCCGCTGTAAAATCCGGCGGAACATGGCCAGGTCCGGCTGGAGACACGGGGCTGGGTGAGGGTGAGCCCGGGCCGCCGCCGCCTCCCTGTCCTGCCCCAGGCAGCAGCCGGCTGTTAGCCCGCGTGGGCCCCGCCTGACGGGGAGGGGCCTGCACCTTAACCCCTTGTGGGGCAGCAGCTGGTGGGGCTCGGGGCGGCCCCGGGGGTCGAGGGGGAGCAGGTCCCTGGAGGGTGATGTACACGGGGGGCAGACAACAACCGGGACAGGGATCTCAGCACAGGGAGCCCCCCCCCCAGACACCGTGACCCCCCCCAGAGACACCGTGTCCCCCCCCAGACACACCGTGCCCCCCCCAGTCACACCGTGACCCCCCCCAGAGACACCGTGTCCCCCCCCAGACACACCGTGACCCCCCCAGACACCGTGACCCCCCAGACACACCGTGCCCCCCCAGACACACCGTGACCCCCCCCCAGACACCGTGACCCCCCAGACACACCGTGACCCCCCCAGAGACACCGTGTCCCCCCCCAGACACACCGTGACCCCCCCCAGAGACACCGTGTCCCCCCCCAGACACACCGTGACCCCCCCCCAGAGACACCGTGACCCCCCAGACACACCGTGACCCCCCCCAGACACACCGTGACCCCCCCCAGACACCGTGACCCCCCAGACACACCGTGCCCCCCCCAGACACACCGTGACCCCCCCCAGACACCGTGACCCCCCAGACACACCGTGACCCCCCCCAGAGACACCGTGTCCCCCCCAGACACACCGTGACCCCCCCAGACACCGTGACCCCCCAGACACACCGTGACCCCCCCCAGAGACACCGTGTCCCCCCCCAGACACACCGTGACCCCCCCAGACACACTGTGACCCCCCCAGACACACCGTGACCCCCCCCAGAGACACCGTGTCCCCCCCAGACACACTGTGACCCCCCAGACACACCGTGACCCCCCCCAGACACCGTGTCCCCCCCCAGACACACCGTGACCCCCCCCAGACACACCGTGACCCCCCCAGAGACACCGTGACCCCCCAGACACACCGTGCCCCCCCCAGACACACCGTGACCCCCCCCAGACACCGTGACCCCCCAGACACACCGTGCCCCCCCCAGACACACCGTGACCCCCCCAGACACCGTGACCCCCCAGACACACCGTGCCCCCCCCAGACACACCGTGACCCCCCCCAGACACCGTGACCCCCCAGACACACCGTGACCCCCCCCAGAGACACCGTGTCCCCCCCCAGACACACCGTGACCCCCCCAGACACCGTGACCCCCCAGACACACCGTGACCCCCCCCAGAGACACCGTGTCCCCCCCCAGACACACCGTGACCCCCCCAGACACCGTGACCCCCCAGACACACCGTGACCCCCCCAGACACCGTGACCCCCCAGACACACCGTGTCCCCCCCCAGACACACCGTGACCCCCCCCAGACACACCGTGACCCCCCCAGACACCGTGACCCCCCAGACACACCGTGACCCCCCCCAGACACACCGTGACCCCCCCAGACACACCGTGACCCCCCCCAGAGACACCGTGTCCCCCCCAGACACACTGTGACCCCCCCAGACACACCGTGACCCCCCCAGACACCGTAACCCCCCAGACACACCGTGACCCCCCCCAGACACACCGTGACCCCCCCCAGAGACACCGTGTCCCCCCCAGACACACCGTGACCCCCCCAGACACCGTGACCCCCCAGACACACCGTGACCCCCCCCAGTCACACCGTGTCTCCCCCCAGAGACACCGTGTCCCCCCCAGACACACCGTGCCCCCCCCAGTCACACCGTGACCCCCCCAGACACACTGTGACCCCCCCAGACACCGTGACCCCCCAGACACACCGTGACCCTCCCACAGACACACTGTGACCCCCCCCAGACACACCGTGACCCCCCCAGACACACCGTGACCCCCCCAGACACCGTGACCCCCCAGACACACCGTGACCCTCCCACAGACACACTGTGACCCCCAGACACACCGTGACCCCCCCAGACACACCGTGACCCCCCCAGACACTGTGACCCCCCAGACACACCGTGACCCTCCCACAGACACACTGTGACCCCCCCAGACACACCGTGACCCCCCCCAGACACCGTGACCCCCCCGAGACACCGTGACCCTCCCAGAGACTGACCGTGACCCCTCCGGAGACACCGTAACCCCCACAGACACACCGTGACCCCCCCCCGAGACACCGTCACCCTCCCAGAGACACAGTGACCCCCCCCAGAAACACTGTGACCCCCTCCAGAGACAACATGACCCCCCCAGACACTGTGACCCTCCCAGAGACACACCGTGACCCCCCCAGACACACCGTGACTCCCCCCGGAGACACCACGACCCCCCAGACACACCGTGACTCTCCCCGGAGACACCACGACCCCCCCAGACACACCGTGACCCTCCCAGAGACCCACCACGACCCCCCCCCCGAGACACTGTGAACCTCCCAGAGACATTCCGTGACCACCCCCAGACACACCATGACCCTCCCAGAGGCACACCGTGACCCCCCCCAGACACACCGTGACCCTCCCAGAGACACCATGACTCTCCCAGAGACACACCGTGACCCCCCAGACACACCGTGACCCTCCCAGAGACCCACCGTGAACCCCCCAGAGATACCATGACCCTCCCAGAGACACACCGTGACCCCCCCCCAGACACACCGTGACCCTCCCAGAGACACCATGACTCTCCCAGAGACACACCGTGACCCCCCCAGACACACCGTGACCCCCCAGACATACCGTGACCCCCCCCGAGACACACTTTGATCACAGATTTTTAGCCCTTTTACCCATACTTTTCACCCAAGATGTTCCTAACTAAAACTGTTTATCTGTCTTGTCCATCCTATTTGTGAATGAACATGCGTGTTTTGGATTTCAATGGGGTTGAGTTTAAATTTGTATATTAGTAATTTTTAAATTTTGCCATATGTTAGATGCTAAGTTTTATCATGGTAAGTATTTTTGATTTCTTGTTCATTGACAAAACCTGCTATGAGCTTATGTTATCTTAGGTTGTCATGCATTATAAAGATTTACTCTAATATGTAAGATCACTCATGGAATAGTGGAACTTTATTTTCAGCGCACTATTCTCGCTAGGGTTGTGGCATCTTGTAGAGGCAATAACTTTTTACAAAAGAAATTTGAACTTCCAGTTAACCGATGAAAGGCCAACATGAGAAGATTGCATGTTTAAGATTTATTGTAACAAATTAACTAAAAGCAACAATGACTGAACACTATTTTTACTTTAAATTATAGAAATAAAATTTCCCCTCCATTATTTTTACATATCTACTAGAAAAGATACAAAACGTGACCAATTCTTTGGAAATAAGGCGGCAGGTGACTGAGGTGTCAGTGGAGGAACAGTTTGGTGCCAGCGACCATAATACTATGAGTTTTAAAATAGTGATGGAAAAGGATAGACAGGATCTAAAAGTTAAAGTTCTAAATTGGAGGAAGGCTAATTTTGACGATATTAGGCAAGAACTTTCAAAAGTTGAATCGGTGCAGATGTTCACAGGTAAAGGGATGGCTGGAAAATGGGAACACCCAAAAATGTGATAACAAGCGTCCAGCTTCCTGTTAGGGTGAAAGGAAAGGCTGGTACATGCAGGGTGTTTTGGATGACTAGAGAAATTGAAGTTTTGATTAAGAAAAAGAAGGAAGCATGTCAGGTATACACAGCAGAGATTGAGTGAATCCTTAGAAGAATATGAAGTCAATAGAAGTGTGCTTAAGAGGGAAGTCACAAGGACAAAAGGGGGACATGAGATAGCTTTGCCAATTAGGGCTAAGGATAATCCAAAGGATTCTATAAGTACATTAAGGACAAAAGGGGAACTAGAGAGAGAATAGCGCACCTCAAAGATCAGCAAGTCAGCCTATCTGTGGAGCTGCAGGAGATGGGGGAGATAGTAAACAAATATTTTGCATCAGTGTTTATTGTGGGGTAGGACATGGAAGATATGGAATGTGGGGAAATAGATGGTGACATCTTTAAAAAATGTCTGTATTCCAGAGGAGGAAGTGCTGGATGTCTTGAAATGCATTAAAGTGGGTAATCACCAAGACCTGATCTGTAGAACTCTGTGGAAAGCTAGGGAAGTGATTCCTGAGACCCTGGCTGAGAGATTTATATTGGTGATAATCACAGGTGAGCTGCCAGAAGACTGAAGGTTGGCTAACGTGGTGCCACTATTTAAGAAAGATGGTAAAGAAAAGTTAGGGAACTACAGACTGGTGAGCCTGACATCGTTGGTGGGCAAGTTGTAGGGAATCCTGAGGGACAGGAGTTACATGTATATGAAAAGGCAAGGACTGATTAGGAATAGTCAACATGGCTTTGTTGGGCTGAGGAGAAAGTGAGGTCTGCAGATGCTGGAGATCAGAGCTGAAAATGTGTTGCTGGAAAAGCGCAGCAGGTCAGGCAGCATCCAAGGAACAGGAGATTCGACGTTTCGGGCATAAGCCCTTCTTCAGGATTCCTTTGTTGGGCTGAAGAGTGGCAGATGGAGTTTAATTTAGATAAATGTAAGGTGCTGCACTTTGGAAAGGCACTTTAGAGCAGGACTTATACACTTAATGGTAAGGTCCTAGGGAGTGTTGCAGAACAAAGCAAACTTGGAGTGCAGGTTCATAGTTCCTTGAAAGTAAAGTCACAGGTAGATAGGAGAGTGAAGAAGGCATTTGGTAGGCTTTCCTTTATCGGTCAGAGCATTGAATATAGGAGTTGGGAGGTCATGTTGAGGCTGTACAGGACACTGATTAGACCACTTTTGGAAAATTATGTGAAATTCTGTTCTCCCTCCTATCAGAAGGATGTTTTGAAACTTGAAAGGGTTCAGAAAAGATTTACAAGGGTATTGCCAGGGTTGGAGGATTTGAGCTATAGGGAGAGGTTGGATTGGCTAGGGCTGTTTTCCTTGGAACTTCGGAGGCTGAGGGGTGACCTTGTAGAGATTTAGAAAATCAAATAGGGCAGGGATAGGGTAAATAGACAAGGTCTTTTACCTGGAGTAGGGGAGTCCAGAACTAGAGGGTATAAGGTTTAGGGTGAGAGGGGAAAAATTTAAAGGGATCTAAGGGGCAATGTATTCATGCAGAAGGTGGTGCGTATATAGAATGAGCTGCCAGAAGAAGTGATGGAGACTGGTACAATTACAGCATTTAAAAGGCATTTGGATGAGTATATGAATAGGAATGGTTTAGAGGGATGTGGGCCAAGTACTGGCAAATGGGACTAGATTTGGTTAGGATATCTGGTCGGCATGGACGAGTTGGACGAAAGGGTCTATTTCCATGCCATACATCACTATGATGCTATGACTCTATATTGAAAACCCAGTTTTACAGGTAAACATTGTGCTGTCCATCAATTTTCAGTCCCTATCCCAGCACTCTTTCTCCAGTACATCAATGACATTGTTGGTGTTACCTCCCTTTCTTGTTCTGAACTGGAGAAAAGTGATCAATTTCGCTTCCAATTTCCAGCCCACCCTTACCTTCATCTGGGCTGTCTCCAACTCCTCCCTTCCCTTCTTTCCATTTCTGATGGAAGATGTCTGATGTCCACTAGAAACCCACCAACTCCCAAAGTTATCTGGACTATGCATCCTCACACTTGCTTCTCGTAAGGACTCCACCCCATTCTCCCAGTTTCTCTGTCACCTTCATCTGTTTTGACAATGTCACTATCTGCAGGGGGACTCAGAAATGTCCAGATTTTTCCTCAACTGAAGATTCCCCACGACTGTGGTTGGCAGAGCCCTTAGCTGTGTCTGGCCCATCTCCTACACTCTGCTCTCACACCTTCCGTTCCCTCCCACAACAATGATGCAGTCCTCACTTATCATCCCACAAACCTCCACAACCAAAGGATTGTAAGCCACCATTTTCATCACGTCCAGCAGAATGCCATGACCAGAAATATATTCCTCTCCCTTGTCAGTGTTCCTCAGGGACCGTTCCCTCTGGGACACCTTGATGCACTCCTCGTCCATTCTCAACATGTCTCCACACTCCCACAGCACCTTCCCATGCAAACATAGAAGGTGTAATACCTGCCCATTTACTTCCTCTGTCCTCACTATCCAAGGCCCCAAACACACCTTCCAGGTGAGACGTGATTTACCTGCACTTCATTCATTCTAATCTACTGTACTCACTGCTCACAATGTGGTCTCCTTGACACTGGGGAGATGAAACCATCCTAGGTGACCATTTTGCAGAACACCCAGGTTCTGTCTACAAAAGTGACCCTGATCTTCCAGTTGCCTGCCACTTCACCATACCGCTGTGTTCCCATGCCAACATTTCTGTCTTGGGCCTGCTGTTCTAGCCAACCTCAGTTCAAGCTCGAAGAACAACACCTCAATTTCCACGTGTGGACTCTGCAGCCTCTTGAACTCAAAATCGAGTTCAATAGCTTTAAAGCTTGATTCCGTCCTTCCATTTTTTTGACCTACCTCACACCCTGTCCTGTTATGATTTGGGTTGTTTTCAGCACAGGCTAGCCATTCTCAGCTCTCTTCAGCACTTAGTCAGCTTCTGTTCTGACCTGGCCTGCCATCCATAAATCCCTACCCCTTTCATATCTCCCTCTGGGGGTTGGGTACGTTTTTGCGCCACCAATCATTTGGCCTGCCATTTTGGTTCTAAACTGTTTTGGCGCTCATTACTTTGGCGCTGAGCTGTTTTGGCGCCAATTCAAAATAAAAAAAAGTCTTGTTTGGTAAGAGAGAATGACTAACGACACAATATAATTTTCTCAACTAGCAAGAGTTGGTAGTCAAAGCTGTAAATTCAAATCTCGTTTTGTAATCATTTTCTCATTTAACATTTGTTAATAGTCATCTACTGCCTTGATGATACTTGTGCCCTTCTGTCATCAAATTGGAAGGCTGTAATACAATTTTCTTGTAGAGCCCACAACAGAAATGGCTGAAAACCTTCTAAGCAAAGAGAGACACACAATGGTTATCTATATGTACTGGTGCCAAAACACTCAGTGCCAAAGTAATGAGCGCTAAAACAGTTTAGAGCCAAAACGACGGGGCCAAATGATCGGCACCAAAAGGGCGGCGCCAAATAGTCCCATTCCGTCCCTGCAGAGTCCATTTCCACCCATCCCCACTCCCTTTCCCTTCCCCAAAGAACAGAGGAAGCAGTATCATTGAATACAAAGAAAAGGGTTTTGTTAGGCAGATAAGGAAATGGAGATAAGGCCACAACAGATAAGTGGTGGAATAAGTACGAAGGGCTAAAGGGCTGATTCGTGCTACAGTTTCTTCTGATCTTATGAACATAGAGTCATAGAGATATACAGTATGGAAACAGACCCTTCTGTTCAACCCGTCCATGCCAACCAGATATCCCAACCCAATCTAGTCCCATCTACCAGCACCTGGTCCATATTCTCCCAAACCCTTCCTATTCATATACCCATCCAAATGCCTTTTAAATGTTGCAATTGTACCAGCCTCCACCACTTCCTCTGGCAGCTCATTCCATACATGTACCACCCTCTGCATGAAAAAGGTCTCTTTTATATCTTTCCCCTCTCACCCTAAATCTATGCCCTCTAGTTCTGGACTCCCCCACCCCAGGGAAAAAACCTTGTCTATTTATTCTATCCATGACTCTCATGATTTTATAAACCACTATAAGGTCTCCCCTCAGCCTCTGATGCTCTAGGGAAAACAGCCCCAGCCTGTTCAGCCTCTCCCTATAGCTCAAATCCTCCAACGCTGCCAACATCCTTGTAAATCTTTTCTGAACCCTTTCAAGTTTCACAACATCCTTCCAATAGGAAGGAGACCAGAATTGCACGCAATATTCCAACAGTGGCCCAACTAATGTCCTGTACAACCGCAACATGACCTCCCAACTCCTGTACTCAATACTCTGACCAATAAAGGAAAGTATACCAAACACCTTCTTCACTATCCTATCTACTTGCGACCCTACTTTCAAGGAGCAATGAACCTGCACTCCAAGGTCTCTTTGTTCAGCAATGCTCCCTATACACCATTAAGTGTATAAGTCCTGCTAAGATTTGCTTTCCCAAAATGCAGCACCTCGCATTTATCTAAATTAAACTCCATCTGCCACTCCTCAACCCATTGGCCCATCTGATCAAGATCCCGTTGTAATCCAAGGTAACCTTTTTTGCTGTCCACTACACCACCAATTTTGGCGTCATCTGCAAACTCACTAACTATACCTCTTGAGCTCACATCCAAATCATTTATATAAATTACAAAAAGTAGTGGACCCAGCACCGATCCTTTTGGCACACCACTGGTCACAGGCCTCCAGTCTGAAAAACAACCCTCCACCACCACCCTCTGTCTTCTACCTTTGAGCCAGTTCTGTATCCAAATGGCTAGTTCTCCCTGTATTCCATGAGATCTAACCTTGCTCACCAGTTCCCCAGGGGAACTTTGTCAAACACCTTACTGAAGTCCATGTAGATCACACTCAACCACCCATCAATCCTCTTTGTTACTTCTTCAAACACAATCTTTGTGACGCTGTGAAATCATGGAGATGTTCTGTTCCTTCAACTGTCAGGGTATTTCCCCTTTATTTCCTCTTTTTCTGCTACCCTCAATCTTACCCCTTAGCACCAGATGTTTCTCTCTCTTGAGTATATGATCATCTGCAGGTGTTTTCTTCTGTATCTGCTTTGTTCAAAAGTCCCACGACTAAATCAAACTTATGCTATTTATACCAACGACGTTTTTTAAGATACTATTTTCTAAAATCAAAACTAAATATCAGAAATACCATTTCTCATCAAAATGTTAAATATATTATAATATTCTTCAGTCTACTCAGAGATCTTTCCTAATTTGCTATTTATTCGCCCAAATAAATTGCAGAGAATTCCAGAGAAAGCCATTCAGTCCTTTCTGTTTATAACAGCTCCTTTTAATGAGCATCATGACCTAGTGCCGTTCCCTTGACCTTTTCCCTGTAACCCCACGTGTTGATGATTTTGTAATTAGAAACAATGCCATCCCGAATATTGAATTTGTCTCCACCACATTTCCAGGTGGTGCATTCTTAGACCCTAACTATTCACTGGATGAAAAGATTTCCATTCATCATATTTACCTCTTTTGCAAATTGCCTTAAAATTGTGCCCTCTCATTCTTCACCTTTTGCAAGCAGGAATAGATTTGCTCTTCATGCTATCCAGACCTCTTAAGATTTTGAAAATTTCAATCAGTTCTCCTTGTTCCGTTCTCCTCCCCAGAGAAAACAAGCCCAGCTTAGTGGTCGTTATGTCAGTGCAGACTCAATAAGCTCAAGGACCTTTTCTGTGCTATATGAGTATGAACTTCTCCAATCTTTCCTCATCCCTGAAACCATTCTTGTAAACCTCTCTGTACTCTCTCAAGTGCAGCACATTGATACCAGCTGAAATCTAATTTGTGTCTGAAACAGGTTCAACATAACCTCCCTGCTCTTGCACTCTATCCTCTTCTTAATTAAGCCTAAAGTACTCCATCAACCCTGCCACCTTTACTGCCTTACACACATTCACACTCAGGTCTCTCTACTACTCTAGAAGAGTACTCTTTATTTTCTAAAGTCTCTCTGTGTTGTTTCTCCCAAAATGTATCACCGATACTTCTCTTCATTAAACTTCATCTGCCACTGATCTGACCACTCCACTTACTTGTGAATGCCCTTTTGAAGTTCACCGTTGTCCTTCCTACATTTACAATGCTTCCAAGTCTCCCTGCCCCAGGGTTTGGATCATTAATATAAATCAGGAAGAGCAAGCAACCTTATACTGACTCTCTTTAGAGTTCCATTCCTCCAGCTTGAAAAATATCCACTGACCAATGCTCACTGATTCCCACTGCTCAACTACATTTGTAATCACATTACCACTGTCCCTTTTATTCCACGAGTTAAATTTTCTCACAAGTTTGTTGTGTGTATCATATGTCTTTTGGAAATGTACATCACATCAACAGCATTACCCTCATCAAGCCTCTCTGTTATCTTTTCATAAAAGTATGTCAAGTTAGCTAATCATTATTTTTTTGCCTTAAGAAATCAATGTTAGCTCTCCTTAGTTGGCACACATTTGTCCATGTGACCATTAATTCTATTTTGAATTATTGTTTCTCAAATGTTAAATGGCCTGGGATGTAATTGTTGGCTTTATCCTTACAAACTTTTTAAAACAAGGGCATAAGGTTTGCAAATCTCCAGTTTTCTGGCACCACCCCAAGGCAGACAGTAGGCTACTGACAATATGCCCCTTATAAGCACTAAATTGTTTTAAGAAAAAGCAAGAATACTTTTCATTTTAAAGGTTTACAGCACAGAAAAAAGACCCTTCAGCCCATCATGTCTATACTGGTTACAAACAATAACCTAACATTCTAATCTCATTTACCAGCACATGACCCATAACCTTGTATGCCTTGGCATCGCAAGTGCATGTCTAAATACTTCTTCAGTGTTGAGGGTCTCTGTGTCTACCACCCTCTACCTGTATTCACCTATCACTACCTCATCACTCCACCAGTCTCCCCATGCAAAACCCTCCACTACCTCCCCCTTTATCTTCAGCTCCCCTCACCCCCACTCCCAGCTCTGAAGAAAGATATTACCTGGTTAACTTGTCCACCTCCTGATGCTGCCTGGCTTTCTGGGTTCATCCAGCCTCCTGCTTGTTGACTTTGGATTCCAGCATCTGCAGTTTTTTTTGCCTCTCCCACTCTTACAGGCAGTGAGTTCCAGATTCCCACCAGTCTCTGTGCAGCAAGGTTGCTCCTCACATCTCCTCTAAACCTTCTGCTCCTGCCCTTAAATCCATGTCCTCCTCGTCATTGATTTTTCCATCAAGGAGAAAGGTCTCTTCCTGTCTACCCAGTCAATGCCCCTCATAACTTTATACATCTCACGGTGGCACAGTGGTTAGCACTGCTGCCTCACAGCGCCAGAGACCAGGGTTCAATTCCTGCCTCAGGAGACTGACTGTGTGGAGTTTGCACATTCTCCCCATGTTTGTGTGGGTTTCCTCCAGGTGATCCGGTTTCCTCCCATAGTCCAAAAATGTGCAGGTTAGGTGAATTGGCTGTGCTAAATTGCCCGTAGTGTTAGATGAAGGGGTAAATGTAGGAGAATGGGTCTGGGTGGGTTGCGCTTCAGCGGGTCGGTGTGGACTTGTTGGGCCGAAGGGCCTGTTTCCACACTGTAAGTAATCTAATCTAATCCATTTCCTCTCTTCTCTCCTCTGCTTGGAGGAAAACAATCCCAATCTGGCCAATCTCCCTTCAGATCTGAAACTGTCCAGCCCAGACAACATCCTGGTAAAGCTCCTGTGCAGCCACTCCAGTGCTATCACATCCCTCCTAGAATGTGGATTCCAGAACTGCACACAATACATTAGCTGTGACCAAGCAAACGTTTTGTACAGTTCAAGCATGACCTCCCTGCTCTTAAGCTCTCTGCCTTTGCTAACAAAGGCAAGTACACCATATACCTTCTTGACCATTTTAAACACCTGTCCTGATACCTTAAGGGACCAGTGCACATGAACACCAAGGTCCCTCTGATCCTTGGGTGCTTCCTAGGATTGTACCATCCATCGTGAATTCCCTTGTCTTGTTTGTTCTGCCCAAGTACATCACCTCCCATTTTTTTGATATATCAAAAATCTTACTGAAGTGCAAGTAAACAGCATCAAAAGCATTACCCTCATCCACACGCAAAAATTCAATCAAGTTGGTCAGACTTGACCTCCCCTTAACAAAACCATGCTGATTATTCTTGATTAATCCCTCTCCAAATGCAGATTATTCTCTCCCTCAGAATTTCTTCCAATAGTTTCCCCACCACTGAGGTTAGATTGACCAGCTTGTGGTTCCCTAGTTTATTCCTTGCTCCCTTCTTGAATTACCACACTGGCTGTCCAACATCTCTCCTATGGCCAGCGAGGAATTGAATACTTTTACAAGCCCCGGTAATATTTCATCCCACCCTGGAGATTTATCTACTTCCAAGCCTGTCAGACCACTCCAAGCCTGCTCTCTGTCGATGCTACTTTCTTTCATTGTAATTATATTTTCATTCATTGGTGGTCACTTGCAGGCAGAGATGACTCTCTCCCACTGTCAGGGGAGTCTGTAGGTGGTTGTACAGACCAATGCAGCTACTATCGGCTCTGTTACACATGGGGCAGGTGGTGTCCCGGGAAGGGGTGGATGGGGCATTGGTGTGGCAATGCCATTTTCTCTTGGCTTCTGCCTTTTCCCGACGGCAGGTCTCAAGGTGCTTAATACATTCCCAGATGCTCCTTCTCCACGTCTTGGACGGTCTTGGCCCAGTGATTCCCAGGTGTCTTTGGGAATGCCACACATTGCCAGTGAGGCCTTGTGGGTATCAGTGAAGCGCTTTCTCTGTCCACCTGGGCTCGCCTGCAGTTTTGAAGCTGGGAGGGGGGGTGGGGTAGAGCATCTGCTTGGGGAATCTTGTTGTCGGTCATACAGACGATGTGCTCAGCCCATTGTAGCCAATCAAGGGTGGTCAGTGCCTCGATGCTGGGTGGAGAGAACCGAGAAAATTCTATACATCAATTATGTTTCATTCTGAAAATAAATCCAAAACTCAGTCAAGATTGGCTTCTGGTCCCTGAATTCAGCAACTCGTTGTCAGGAGTTTAACCACGTCATAAGACCTTCATACATTCCAGAGTTTCTCATCTCATCCAGATACTGGCACTGCCAACAGTGCAGCTTTCTCTCAACACTGCATTGGAAGATCAGCTTGGATTTTGTGCTCAAATCTCTGAGGCCCCAGGGCAAGGTCCTGCCCACAACTGAGTGTTGCCATCAGGCATATTCCAGTTTGGGGTGGTGGTGCAGAAATGGTAATGTCATTGGACAAGCAATTCACCAGTTCAGGCTAATGTTCTAGGGACATGTAGAAGGAAATCTGCCACCCTGATCTGTATGTGACTCCAGTCAAGAGTGTGATGCTGGAAAAGCACAGCAGGTCAGGCATCACCCAAGGAGCAGGAAAATTGATGTTTCAGGCAAAAGCCCTTCATCAGGAATGAGGCTGGGAGCCTTGGGGGTCGAGAGATAATTGGGAGAGGGTGGGGCTGGGGATAGGTACCTGAGAGTGCAATAGGTGGGTGGATGTGGGGGTAAAGGTGATAGATCGGAGGGGAAGGTGGAGTGGATAGGTGAGAAGGAAGATGGACAGATGGGACAGGTCATGAGGATGGTGCTGAGCTGGAAGGTTGGAACTGGGGTAAGGTGGGGGGGGAGGGGGAATGAGGCAACTGGTGAAATCCACATTGATACCATAGGGTTGGAGGTTCCTGAGGCAGAAGATGAGGTGTCCTTCCTCCAGGTGTCGGGTGATAAGGGAGTGGTGATGGAGGAGGCCCAGGATCTGCATTTCCTCGGCAGAGTGGGGGGTGGGGGAGTTGATGTCTTCAGCCACGGGACAGTGGGGTTGATTGGTACTAGTGTCCCGGCGCTCTGTGAGTAGGCATCCAGTCTCCCCCATGTAGAGAAGACCACATCAGGAACAACAGACACAGTAAATAACGTGTGTGGAAATGCAGGTGACACTTTACTGGATGTGGAAGGCTCCTTTGGACAGAGGTGAGGGGGGAGGTGTGGGTGCAGGTTTTGCAATTTCTGTGGTGGCAGGGAAGGGTGCCAGGATGGGAGGGTGGGCGACTCCAGACCTGTTGCACTATGGTTGACACTTAACTGAAAAGGCAATGTATGCTGTCCTAGCCAATGATGCTCACATACCAGGTATCAATGCACAAAACAAATATCAGGGACAACTGAAGGCTACAGTGGAGCTTGGTAAGGACCATCAATGGGAAAGGCAAGTGATCAGGGCTCTCCTGCTGTTGCACACTGAGGGCTGGGGCATATGTAAAATACCTTGCATTTTTTGCATCAAGACAATGTTTAAAGACAAATGTAGCTGTGACCTGCACTTTAATTGCAATGGAATCCTGGATTACAACATACTGCATTTAGTTAATTGATCTATACTGTGCTTTCCATACTGTCACAGCTGAATTATATTATTACAAACCTTTATAATTTTCAGAAATCATAGAATCCCTACAGCGTGAAACAGGTCATTTGGCTGAAGTCCTTACCGACCCTCCGAAGAGTACCCCACCCAGACCCATTCCCCTACCCTATCACTTTACATTTCCCCTGACTAATGCACCTAACCTACACATCCCTGAACACTACGGGCAATTTAGCAAGGCCAATTCACCTAACCTGCACATTTTTGGACTGTGGGAGGAAACTGGAGCACCCGGAGGAAACCCATGCAGACGCGGGGAGAATGTGCAAACTCCACACAGACAATCACCTGAGACTGGAATCGAACCCAGGTTCCTGGTGCTGCAAAGCAGCAGCACTAACCACTGAGTCACTGTGCCAGCCACTTGTGTCTCTGCCTCTAAACCAGTAAGCCCAGGTTCAAGCCCTACCTGCTCATAACATCCCTGAATAGGTTGGTTAAAAATATCTACATAGTTCAGGAATAGGGCTATTATGGTGCAGGAGGACTGTCCCTATTTCTGAACCAGAAAGCCTGGATTCAGGTACCACCTGCTCCACAGGTGTGTTGTAACATCTCTGAACAGCTTAGGAAAATATCTACACAGTTCAGGATTTGAGTAGATTTGGTTGAGGGAAGCGAAGCACTAAAATGCCAGAAGAATAAGGACAATATTCAATTAGTTAGGTCGAAATAAAAACCGAAAGAGCTATGGGTGCTGTAAATCAGAAACGAAAACGGAAATTGCTGGAGAAGCTCAGCAGGTGTGGCAGAATCTGTGGCGAGAAATCAATGTTAATGTTTCGGATCAGTTCTGAAGAAGGGTCACTTGAAACATTAACCCTGATTTCTCTCCACAGATGCTGCCATACCTGCTGAGCTTCTCCAGCAATTTCTGTTTTTGTTTCTTTAGTTAGGGGTTGTCATTCTGCACAGGGGCACACACAAACATACCCAATAACAATTATTTTTAACAGCTCTTTTACAGAACAGGATGTGGATGTTGCTGGATCCAACTTGAATTGCCCAGAGGGTAAGTAAGAGTCGATCATATTGCTGTGGGTCTGGAGTCACATATAGATCAGACCAGATAAGGATGGCAGATTTCATTCTGAAAGGTCATTAGCGAACCGAATGATTTTTTTTACAATAATTGACAGTGGCTACAGGGCCACTATGCAGTTTCTTCTAATTTAATTCAAATTTCACTCCCACAGCATACATGTCAAGCCCAGGGCAGCGGCCCTCCAGTGGGGTCCAAGCTGACACCTTCTTTGGTCACTCCTCTACAAATCACTGTGATGACTGATGAACTAGAACAGTCATCACTGGGATCTGTAGAGGAGCGACCAAAGAAGTGTCAAAATGGACCCCACGGGAGGGCCACTGCCCTGGGCTTGACATGTATGCTCAAACCATCAGGAAGTATCTAAATGCCAGATTCATCAGTTGTACCCACAAGGTAGAGCAAAACATCTCCCGATTACAACGCAATGTCATCCAGGCTCTCAAAACCAATCGCAACATTGTCATCAAACCAGCAGATAAAGGAGGAGCCATTGTCATTCAGAACAGAACAGATTACTGCAAGGAAGTGTACCGACAACTGAACAACCAGGAACACTACAGGCAACCACTGACCGATCTGACCAAAGAACACTCCTATGAATTAAACACAACGATCAGGATTTTGGATCCAGTCCTTCAGAGTTCCCTACGCACCCTCATCCTACGTATTTCTCGTGTAGGTGACATCTACTGCCTTCCAAAGGTACAAAAAGCCAACACACCAGGACGTCCCGTCGTATCAGGCATTGGGACCCTGTGTGAGAATCTCTCCGGCTTTGTTGAAAGCATCTTGAAACCTATTGTCCAGGGGATCCCCAGCTTCTGTCACGACAGTACAGATTTCTTGCAGAACCTCAGCACCCATGGACCAGTTGAACCGGGAACATTCTTCGTCACTATGAACGTTTCTGCAGTCTACACCAGCATCCCCTACAATGATAGCATCGCGGCAACAGCCTCAGTACTCAACACCAACAACTGCCAATCTCCAAACACCGTCCAACAACTCATCCACTTTATCCTTGACCACAACATCTTCACCTTTGACAACCAGTTCTTCATCCAAACACATGGAACAGCTATGGGGACCAAATTTGCACCTTAATATGCCAACATCTTTATGCACAGGTTCAAACAAAACTTCTTCTCTATGCAGGATCTCCAACCAACATTATGCACCAGGTACATTGATGACATTTTCTTGCTCTGGACCCATGGCAAGGAGTCACTGAAACAACTACACAGTGATATCAACAAGTTTCATCCCACTATCAAACTCACCATGGACTACTCTCGACTATCCGTCTCATTAATGGACACATGCATCTCCATCAAGGATGGACACCTCAGCACCACACTCTACCACAAACCCACAGACAACATATTAAAACAGCCATCCCCTTTGGGCAAGCTCTACACATACTCAGATCTGCTCAGATGAGGAGGAATGTGATGGGCACCTGGAAGTACTCAAGGATGCCCTCATAAGAACGGGGTACGATGCTCAACTCATCGACCGCCAATTCCGACGTGCCACAGCAAGGAACCGTAATGACCTCCTCAGGAGACAGACACGTGCTGCAACCAACAGGGTACCCTTCGTTGTCCAGTACTTCCCAGGAGTTGAAACACGATGCCATGTTCTTTGTGACCTGCAACACATTATCAATGAGGATGAGCACCTCGCCAAGACCTTCCCCACACCTCCACTGCTTGCCTTTAAACAACCGCCAAACCTCAAACAGATCGTTGTTCGTAGCAAGCTGCACGGCTCTCAGGACAACTCCATACAACCCTGTCATGGTAGGCACTGCAAGATGTGCCAGAGTGTGGACATAGATACCACCATTACACGTGGTACCACCTTGTAACTCATGTGACTCAGCCAATGTTAGATATCTTATACGTTGCAGGCAAGGATGCCCGGAGGCATGGTACATTGGGGAAACCGAGCAAAGGCTATGACAATGGATGAATGGGCACCGCACAACAATGAACAGACAGGAGGGTTCCCTCCCAGTTGGGGAACACTTCAGCCGTCCAGGACATTCGACCTCGGACCTTCAGGTGACCATCCTCCAAGGTGGACTTTGGGACAGGCAGCAGTGAAAAGTGGCCGAGCAGAGGCTGATAGCTAAGTTCGGTACCCATAGGGAGGGCCTCAACCGGGACTCTGGGTTCATGTCACACTACAGGTGACTAACATTGCACTATAAACACACACACAGACACTCACACACACCCTTACAGGCACACACACTCCCACACTCTCACATGCATCCTCTCACAGACTTGGACCACTCTACACCCACGCACACACATATACACTCTCTCTGACAGACACTCACAACCCCCCATCCCAGACACACACACACACACACACACACACACACACACTCCTACAGACACACACACTCCCACACTCACACATGGACTCTCTCACAGACTTAGACACTCTACAATCACATACACACACATGTATACTCTCTCTCACACTCACACCCCCTTACCCCAGATCGACAGACAAACAGACACATGCACACATGCGCACACACACATGCACACACATACAAAGACCCACATGCACACATATGTTCGTGGGGTGAATTTGAGAATTTAACCTTTAAAAAAAGGTTTTGTGATTTATGCATGAAAGAAGTGAAACTATCATGGTATTCAAACAGATGAAAGATTCAACAGACAACCAAGGTATTTTTCAATGTATAATTTCAGTTACATCACACTGTAAACTTTTGCTATAAATTCTGTGCCTTACAATTGTGTTCTCCACAACCACCTGATGAAGGAGCGTCGCTCCGAAAGCTAGTGCTTCCAAGTAAACCTGTTGGACTATAACCTGGTGTTGTGTGATTTTTAACTTTGTCCACCTCAGTCCAATACCGGCATCTCCAAATCATGGTTGTATTAGGTGGTGTTTCTGCCATTCCTTATTCCAATCAGTGTCACTATATACAGGGTTAATTGGGAGAAGTGAACAATGCAGAGATTTATTAGAGAAGAGTCAAAGTTCTTGACTCAGTGGTGATGCAGCGGGACTGAAGCATAGCAGTTTTGTGCTCCTTATAATTATGCAGGACTGATGCCATTAGATTTTTCAGTGTCATCCAAGGGCAGCGTCGTCCAGCATGTTTACCACAATATGGATATTTGGAAATCCAGATGTGGTGAATTGCATTTATGATTCATAAGGAAAAAATGAGATTCAGATACAGTTTTTGCTTTTGTGATCCCAAAATTCATATTTGTTCATATAAACACATGAACTCAAGCCTTTTTGTACAATTGGTGCTAAGATGATTTCAATTTGTTGATCATTAAGTGATTTAGTTCCTTGGTTCCTGAATAGTGAAGAATGTTTGCTGAGTAAGTAGACATAAGAAATATATTTGTCCTTGTTTTATAAATGTGTGCGTATCTGTGTTTTATGAATGTGTGTCTATCTGTGTTTTATGAATGTGTATAAATCAGTCTTTTATGAATGTGTGTGTATGTGTGTTTTATGAATGTGTATGTATGTGTGTTTTATGAATGTGTGTCTATGTGTGTTTTATGAATGTGTGTCTATCTGTATTTTATGAATGTGTGTATAACTGTGTTTTATAAATGTGTGCGTATATGTGTTTTATGAATGTGTGTATATCTGTGTTTTATGATTGTGTGTATATCTGTATTTTATGAATGCGTGTCTATCTGTGTTTTGTGAATGTGTGTATATCTGTGTTTTATGAATGTGTGCGCATGTGTGTTTTATGAATTTGTGTGTCTCTGTTTTTTATGAATGTGTGTATATCTGTGTTTTATGAATGTGTGTCTGAGGTGCTTTGAGCAACTATCGACCACACCTATAGCTACTCAATGATTCCTATCGATAAACATGATTATCAGTGTCAAGTTCATAGTCTAACTTGAAGTGCAGGGAATGAATGCAGAATTTCAAAGTTTATTGTCTTTGCCCTTAGCTGTCACAGGTAACAGGACAGTTTCAGTCTTTTCAAACATTTTTTCTTCAGCCATTCTCCAGGTGTGGCGTTGAAAAGGAAGTGACTGATAAAAGTAAATATAACATAGAACATAGAGCATTACAGCGCAGTACAGGCCCTTTGGCTCTTGATGTTGTGCTGACTTGTGAAATCAATCTGAAGCCCAACCGAACCTAAACTATTCCATTCTTGTCTATATGCCTATCCAATGACCATTTAAATGCCTTTAAAGTTGGCAAGTCTACTACTGTTTAGGTAGTACGTTCCAAACCCCAACTAATCTCTGAGTAAAGAAACTACCTCTGACATCTGTCCTATACCTATCACCCCTCAGTTTAAAGCTATGTTCCTTTGTGCTAGCCATCGTCATCTGAGGAAAAAGGCTCTCACTGTCCAACCTATCTAAGCCTCTGATTATCTTGTATGTCTCAATTAAGTTGTCTTTCAACCTTCTTCTTTCTAACGAAAACAGCCTCAAGTCTCTCAGCCTTTCCTCTTAAGACCTTCCCTCCATACCAGGCAACATCCTCGTAAATTTCCTCTGAGCCCTTTCCAAAGCTTCCACATCCTTCCCATAATGCGGTGACCAGAACTGTACATGATACTCTAAATGTGGCCACACCACAGTTTTGTACAGCTGCAGCACGGCCTTGTGGTTCTGAAACTCAATCCCTCTACCAATAAAAGCTAACACACCGTAACAACTCTATCAACCTGGGTGGCAACTTTCAGGGATCTATGTACAAGAACACCAAGATCTCTCTGCTCATCTACACTACCAAGAATCTTACCATTAGCCCATTTCTGTTACTCCTTCCAAAGTGAATCACCTCACATTTTTCCACATTAAAGTCCATTTGCCACCTCTCAGTCCAGCTCTGCAACTTATCAATGTCCCTCTGTAACCTTCAACATCCTTCGTCACTATCCACAACTCTACTGACAGTGCCAACCCCAAATTTACTAACCCATCCTTTTATGCCCTCATTTAGGTCATTTATATAAATGACATACAACAGTGGACTCAAAACAGATACTTGCAATATCCCACTCGTAACTGAATTCCAGGATGGACATTTCCCATAAACTACCACCCTTTCAGCTTTCAGCTAGCCAATTTCTGATCCAATATAGAGGCCGGTAAAACAACTCCAGAGCAAACAATGGCTGGAAAAGGCAAGTTACTGCTATAGTGGGAAATGAAGACTGGCCTGCTGGGAGTAATTGCCTCACAAGAAAACAGTGTTTTGCAGGAGATGGCAACCTGTGCCAGCTCTGACTTCATCATAGGAATCAATCTGGAATCAGATGGAATATCTTATGGAAACTGTCAAGATAAAACTACCCAAAGGTGTCATTTAACAAATACATTTCAATAAGAGACCTTGGAGTATAGATTCATATTTCTTTGAAGGTGGACTCACAGTTGGACAAGACAGTGAAGAAGGCATTTGATACTCTTGCCTTTATTGGTCAGTGCATTGAGTGTGGGAGTCAGGAGGTCATGTTGTGGCTATACAGGACATTAGTTAGGCCACTTTTGGAATACTGCATTCAGTTCTGGTCTTCTTGCTATAGGAAAGATGTTGTTAAACTTGAAAGGGTGCAGAGAAGATTTACAAGAATGTTGCCAAGTTGGAAGGTTTGAGCTTTAGGGAGAAGCTGAATAGGCTGGGACTATTTTCTCTGGAGTATCGGAGGTTGAGGGGTAACCTTATAGAGGTTTATAAAATCATTAGGGGCATGGATAGGATAAATAGACAAAGTCTTTACCCTGGAGTGGGGGAATCCAGAACTAGAGGGCATAGGTTTAGGGTGAGAGGGGCAAGATTTAAAAGAGACCTAAGGGGCAACATTTTCACACAGGGTGTTGCATGTATGGAATGAGCTGCCAGAGGAAATGGTGGTGGCGGGTAAAATTACAACATTTAAAAAGCTTCTGGAGGGGTTCAGAGAGTCATGGACCAAATGCTGACAAATGGGACTAAGTTAATTTAGGATATCTGGTCGGGGTGGACTGGTGGGACCAATGGGTCTGTTTCCATGCAGTATCACACCATAATTCTAAGATTCTAAGTCAGCTCATTGCTAAGCATTGCCTGTCAGTGTGGTGCATATTGACAGATGGCTGTTGTCAAGCAATGCCATGACTTTATCAGCTCTTTTATTGTTAATTATACTCCAGTAGGACAGGCAGTTAAGCTGCAGCTGATGATGGTTAACATATGGAGAAAAACAACAATGGTAAACATTTATGCAAACCCAGTTTTGAAACTATTTATGAAAGACACCATTTCCATTTGAAGCATGTAGGATAACTGCTTGGGACCCAGTAATTTTTCCCATTGAATTTTGCTTCTATGTTTTATACTTAGTCAAACATATTTGACATTGATACACAATCAGAATGACTCACAAGCTCTAAGTTAGGTATAATAGCATCATATGTTTTATTTTAAGAAATTAGTGAAGACTTTTTTTCTATACAAATCTCAATGTTCTTTCAACTTTTCACAAATATTTCTAATTATAGTTCAAATTCATGGGTAGCTTGACCATTTTGCCTAAACTCCACTAGTTGGAGTCATACTTGGGACATAGGAAGATGGTTGTGGCTGTTGGAAGTCAGGATCTAAGCTCCAGGACATCTCTGCAGTAGTTCCTCAGGATAGTGACCTACACCTAACCATCTTCAGCAGTTTCATCAATGACCTTCCCTCCATCATAAGGTCAGAAGGTGGAATGTTTGCCGATGATAGCACAATGTTCAGCACCATTCACGACTCCTCAGATACTAACACAATCCATGTTCAAATGCAGAAAGACCTCGACAATATCCAGTTTCGAGCTGACAAATGGTAAGTAACGTTCATGTCACACAAATTCCAGGCAGTGACCATCACCAACTAGTGTGGTACTGTGGCTCAGTGGCTAGCACTGCTGCCTCACCGCTCCAGGGACCCGGGTTTGATTCCCACCTTGGACAACTGTCTGTGTGAAGTTTTCATGTTCTCCCCGTGTCTGTGTGGGTTTTCTCTGGATGCTCGGGTTTCCTCCCACAGTTTAAAACATGTGCAGATCAAGTGAATTGTCCGTGCTAACTTGCCCGTAGTGTTAAGTGCATTAGTCAGGAGTAAATATAGAGTAGGGGAATGGATCTGGGTAGCTTACATTTCAGAGGGTCGGGTGGACTTGCTGGGCCAAAGGGCCTGTTTGAATACTGCAGGCAATCTAATCTCATCCAATCTCAAGAAAATCTAACCACTGCCCCTTGACATTCAATGATGTTACCATCACCAACATCCTTGGGATTACCATTGACCAGAAACTTATTCAACATCAGACAGTTGTTAAGGAGAGTTTGAAGTCAGTGCTCGGAGATCATTAGCAATGGGCTTGTTCTTCCCTATACCTGTATTTAGTTTCCTGTCTTAACTATGAACTCCCACCTTTCTCTTGTTCCTCTTTGAGCTCCCCTCAGGCTCTCTCTGAATTGATCTTGTTGATGAAACCCACTTCCTGCTCCTTGAACCTATTCCCACTAAATTGTTGACCACTCAACCACTTTTCCTGGCAAGTTTGTGTTGTTGGCATCTTAAAAGAGGCTTAGCCATGTTGGACAAGGTGAGGGGAGAAACATCAGGAGACAACTGAATGGAAGGGTTCAATCTCATGTCAAAGAGGTTATTGGGAAGAAAACCATGGTCACAGCAGTGCTGGGGGGGTAGAGTGGTGGATCCATTAGACTGAAAACCAGCAGCAATGCCAGTGTGGCCTTATTCAAGGGGAGCTTCATGGGATTCAGTCACATGTGAGCACTTAACCGAACAGTGCCAGGTCTCCCATGGAGTCAAAACAAATTACCAGGAGGAAATCCTTCCCCAAGAGCTGCCACTCAATCAGAGACCATGACAACACTGTGTTCTGCCAACACAACCAGGACAGGCGGTGTTGGAGGTGAGTTTGGTTTCCTGGCTCCTTCTGCCTTGACGTGATGTTCTGAGCGCTCACTCATCACTGCGGCGGTGGTGGAGTGATGGGCTCATGGTGGTGTCTGCGTCCAGCACAGATTCATGGAGGTGGCGAATGTGGGTCCAGCACAAGACCCAGAGGTATTAGCAGCCCCACCATGGGGGGCGGCATGGTGGCTGGGGGCGGCATGGTGGTTCAGCGGTTAGGAGTGCTCTCTCACAGCGCCAGAGACCACGGTTCAATTCCCACCTCAGGTGCCTGTTTGTGTGGAGTTTGCACATTCTCCCTGTGTCTGTGTGGGTTTTCTCTGGGTGCTCCGGTTTCCTCTCACAAATCAAAGATGTGCAGATCAGGGGAATTGGCCATGCTAAATTGCTTGGTCAGGGTAAAATATACGGTAGGGGAATAGGTCTGGGTGGGTAACTGTAAAAGAGCGAGCACTCTTGTGGCTGAGTGGTTAAGGCAATAGATTTAAAATCATTAGGCCTTTCCTGCGCAAGTTCGAAAACTGCTGGGTGGCACGGTGGTTAGCGCTGCTGCCTCAGAGCGTCAGGGACCCAGGTTTGATTCCAGCCTCGGGTGACTGTCTGCGTGGAGGTTGCGCATTCTCCATGTGTCTGCGTGGGTTACCTACAGATGCTCTGGTTTCCTCCCACAGTCCGAAGATGTGCAGGTTAGGTGAATTGGCCATGCTAAATTGCCCATAGTGTTAGGTGCATTAGTCAGAGGGAAATGGGTCTGGGTGGGATACTCTTTGTAGGGTTGGTGTGGACTTGTTGGGTTGAAGGGCCTGTTTCCACACTGTAGTGGAATCTAATCTAAAGCAGACTCATGGCTGCAATGAAGTTGAGTTGGAGCCCAACAGCATTGGCAGTGTCTGCACTGGTGAGGTCCATGGAGGACTCATAGTGGCAAATGCATCTTTGAAGGCAAGATCGCAGTGAGGAGTGGTGACTTTCCTTCCAGTAGTGGCAGGACTCGTGCCTGACCACCAGGCCCATGGCCCACAATGGAACACTTACCAAACAGGACTGAAAAGCTGAGCACTTCCTTTATTTCTTTATTTTTCTACCTTTATATTTTATGTTTTGGTTTATTTTTCCATGTTTTACGATGGCACCAGAGAGTCGCAACACTGTACCCACACTTTTCACGGTATTTTATAACTAGAAACACGTGACATGAAAGAAATCAAATCTGATGGGCGATGCCAGTTCCACACTTGGGCCTTCACCAGGGATCACTGGTGCTGTGGAACGGAGCAAGTTGGAGTGTATGGAGGTCCGAGGTAAGGGGGTAATGTGTGGGTAGCTGGTCGGAGGGAAGTCCACCAAGACAGTAAAGGTGTGCCATCCTATGGAGGCACTCCATCCAAAAGCTGGGTCTTTTGATTTGGCACAGTCCCTGAACATGAGAGGCATCAATCCCCTGGCTCCCTCTGTGGACCACAGACAAATTCAATAGGATTTGCTCTGCATTTGTCCAAGATGGTGAACCTCTATCTGTCACTCATAGTCTTCCAACAGTGACAGGATGAGGCCCTTAAGTGGCTACTCAAGGACTTCATTTGACCTTCAGGGTGGGAAAGCCACCCTCTGCCCTCCTTTCCCAGCACATCATCGGTAGGGAGTCAGGGAGATAGCAGGGTCTCCATCCCATACTATCCCTTCCGCTTGCTCAGTGTCCACCCCTACCTCTGAACTCTGAGGAGGAAGATGCTTTGCATTCTGTCTGAACTCCTGCTATGAGCTCCCCAGAGGTGAAAGCGCACCTCAGGAAGAATGCATTGGCCTTGGAGGGAGTACAACCTAGGTGTATAAGAATGATATCTGGCCTTCAGGGGTTAAGTTCTGAGGTGAGATTATACACATTAGGTCTGTTTTCTCCAGAATTTAGAAGGTTATGGGGTGATTTGATCAAAATCTTCAAGATATTAATAGAAAAACACAAGGTAGATAAATATAAACAATTTCCAGTTCTAGAACTGAGGGCATAGTCTGAGGTTTTGGGCCAGATTGTTTGAGAGAGATGTTGGGAAGCACAGTAAATATTTCCATGCACAGCAGCAGATACTGGATCAGTTATTAATGTTAATTCCAACCAGGACAATTTTTTTAAGGAAAGGTACTTAGGGAATATGGGTCAAAGGCAAGTACATGGAGTTAGGCCACAAATCAGCCCTGGAATGACAGAACATGCTTTATGGGCTATATTTTCCTAAAGCAGCACAGGAGACCTTTGTTTCAAAGTTAGGAACAAACTCCTACACAAACCGTGACTGACACACCCCAAAGAGGCAGGACATCATAAACTGAAGAAAATTGCTTTAGGAAACCTCAGAGCACACAGGTCCAGCAATGTGTTCGGTTGACAGAAAAGGACTGTCCCTTACAGGAATGACAGGGTTGGGGGGGGGATTATAAAAAGTCTGTACTGATCACACCTCCAATTACAATCAGTCTAGATTCAGAACAAATAGCAACTAAACCTCTTCAAGAGCAAACTGGAAACACAGAGGCTGATCATTTTGAGCAATTGAAAATAAAAAAAGGGATAACAAGCATGTCACTGAAGATTCAGGATTCATTTTCAGATACAGGAATCGTGATTTCTGTAGCACCCAGCTATAACATTGAAATTGGGGAGGTCAGTTTTGTGTATGAGGCTTTCTGGGAGATCACTGCCTTATGATACGTACTTTTCACCCACAGAACTTCACAGCCATGTGGTCTCTTGGGAAAGACCAATAGAAAGAAAACAAGCCATGGTCTACTGCTGTCATAGAGATTTTACTGAAGCACAGAGATAGGCCATTCAGCCTATTAAGCTTGTGCCAGCCCTCCATACAGCAACCCAGTTAATCTCATGCCCCTGCTCTCTCCCTGTAGCCCTGCAAGTTCAATTCTCTCACGTGCTCATTCAATATCCTTCAGAAATCATTGATAGTGTCTGCTTCCACACTCCCTCAGGGGCAGCATGGACAGGTCAATTCTGGTGAGCCACGAGCAATCAAACCCACCCAGGAGATCACACAGTGTCATTTATGGACACCTCCATGTGATATGTTGACTGTCCAGGCCAGCTCTGTCTTAATAAGAGACAGGACCCATTTCACCAGCTAGTAGTGTTCCAGAATTTCACTCCCCTTCAAGTACAGTTCATTCCTATCAGGGAGGTGATGTTATGGTGGTATTTTCACTGAGATTCTGGGAAGTGCGATGAGGAAGATTGGTTCAAATGTCACCATGGCAGATTGTGAGATTTGAATTCAGTTAATAAATTTGGAATTAAATTGATGACCATTGTCATAAAAGTAATTTTGTGACTTAACAAAAATTTTATCTATTTCAGATTTAAAATTAACAACTGACCCAACATCCTTGCAGTTTGTAGAAGTGAATTTGAAACCTCTTCACCTTTTGTGTTAGAAGTGCTTCCTAACATCTCTCCTGAATGATCTGACCCTAATTCTCAGACTGTGCCCATTAGAATCCCCAACCATTGGAAAAGTTCATCTTTACCTCCCCTGTTTTTTCCTATTAATATCTGGAAGATTTTGATCTGATCGCGCTTTAACCTTGCAAACCGTAGTGAAAACAAACTTAATTTGTGTAATCTATCCTCATAACTTCATCCCTGACATCCAGTTATCATCTTGCACCCCTACAATGTACTCCCTCCAAAGTCGATATATCCTTCCTAAGATGTAGTACCCAGATCTGCCTACAGTGCTCCAAGTGGGGTCCAATCACAGTTTTGTATAACTCATGCATACTTATATTCCAGTCCTCTTGATGTAAAGGCCAACATTCTGTCAGCTTTCTTGATTATTTCCTGCACCTGTTCATGACATTATAAAGATCAATGCACCTGAACTCCCAAGTCTTTTTGGACATCCACCATATTTAACTTCATACTACAGATCCTTGCAGGTCACATCCTCTGGTCATCCTGCCAATTTGATTGCCTACCCATCATCCCTGCTTTCTGTCACTCAATTTCCCAGCCATGTCAGTAATTTGCCCTCAATTCCATGGGTGTCCATGTTGGTTGGCAGTCTCTTAGATGGTACTGTATCGAATGCCTTCTGGAAGTCCAGATAAACAACATCTATAGACATTCCTATGTCCTCTACCTTAGTCAACTCTTCAAAAACTTCGATGAGTTTTATCAGGCACAACCTACCTGTCATGAAGCCATGCTGGCTCTCCCTGATTAACTGAAAATTTTCAAGGTGTTCAGTTAGCCCATCCTTGATGATAGACTCCAACAATTTCCCTACCACGGTAGTGAGATAAAAAAAGATGGAGTGGTATGTGCTCAGAGTAAACAGAAGTCAACAAATCGTACATCTTCTCAGTCCAGTGTCTCTGTCTGCAGCCTGGACTGCCAAAGCAATTGATTGGAATAGAATCATAGGATAGATTCAGTGTAGATAGAGGCCATTCAGCCCATTGAATTCCCACTGACCCTTCGAAGAGCATTCCAGTTTCTCCTCCCGACCATATCCCTATAAACTTGCATTTACCATGGCTAATCCCACCGAGCATACACATCCTTGCACACCATGGGGCCTTAGCATGCCAATACACCTTTATCAGTCCTACCAAATAGTTCTACCAAAGCTACTGGCACAGGCATAGTAGGCTGAATGGCCTCCATCTGTGTTGTGTTAGTTGCACATTTAATGATTCCATGCTGGAGGCTCTTGTGATACAGTGGTAGTGTCGGTGTCCCTAACTTCTGGCCCAGGAGGCTTGGGTTTGAGTTCCACCTCCTCTAGAGGTGTACAATAACATCTCTGTAACAGATCAAATAGAAATATCGACAACAGCAGCCAATGATAGATTTTCCACAGGTGGTTTGTTGATGGGCAAGAGCACTTTTGGAGATAAAATAAAACAAGATTCTGTGCTGCGGTTTCTTCTGAGAACTCAGTTCCTGATAGGCAGCAATTTCAAAGACATCATACAGGAGTTTTGTGCAGGATCCACAGTCAATATCATCAAGTCTGACCTTGTTAGTGTTATAATTGGAGTGGGGTTTGAACAATGGAGTAGGTTTGTGGATGTGGAGGAACAACTGACTGCAATCAGTGAAAGAGCTGAAAATGTGTTGCTGGAAAAGCGCAGCGGGTCAGGCAGCATCCAAGGAGCAGGAGAATCAATGTTTCGGGCGATCAGGAATCCTGAAGAAGGGCTCATGCCCGAAACGTCGACTCTCCTGCTCCTTGGATGCTGCCTGACCTGCTGTGCTTTTCCAGCAACACATTTTCAGCTCTGATCTCCAGCATCTGCAGTCCTCACTTTCTCCTTGCAATCAGTGAAAAACTAGGTGTCTTTGTTCACGTTATTATAGTTTAAGAACTTTACTGCTTAGTGGTTTAATTTGAAAATATCCAAATGATTATTCTAAATCTGTATTTTACTCCCTCTTATTCGCATTCTACACGTGATTTGCCTTTGAACTAAACATTCTAGAGATTGCTAAGTAACCTGTTCAGGTTCTTACACACTGCTGGAGCAGGTGAGACTTAAACTCAGGTCTCTTGGTTCAGGGCTAGGGACAATACCACTGTGTCACAAGAATCCTTACATGGAATTTGTTTTTCTCACTCAGACAATGGTAGAAAGACTGTGACGAGGATCCTGAAAGGGGAATAGAGACAGAAACTCTTAACCCATTTAAAATCTGTCTGCTTCTGCATCTCCAGGGAGGTGGGATTTGAACCGGAACATTAGATTCTGGATTAATAGTCTACTGATAATACCAGAAGGCCATGAGTGGCTGACCACCTGTTTCTCGGCTACTTTCAATAAAGATTTTAACAAACCTAACAATTTGATTAACCGGACATTAACAGCAGAGAGAACATAACAGCAATGAACAGGATAGCTCCCTGAGCTACAGGCATTGAGTAAAACAATGCAGGAATGAACCCATCCTGGCACCAACACATCAATGGTGCATGTGTCAGCATTTGCCATGGGACCCAAGTGAGCATGCATAACTGCTCTTGGCATCAGATGTTCCAGTGTATCATCAATAACTTCGCCATCTGTGCTGAAAACATTGCTATTGATGTGGACTGACTTGGCAGTGTTGTTTTTTTGGCAGTGCTTTCTTTAACTTAATTCTGCCTCTTGTGCCAATCCTTCAGGATTTAGATATCAGCACCACCTAGTGGACTCGTTAGCTACAGTTCGAAAGAGGTTTTATTTGGAATCATCCATCCCGATGTTTATGAGGAGGGAGAGGAGGGAGCTGTGGGGGGAGAGATCTGGATGGGAAACTGGGTTTCTTGGATGCCCTGATGAATTTGACAGAAAACTATCTGTTGCATTGTTTCTGCCCCACGGCTCGTGTGATCACGCCTACTTCAAAAAGCGACAGTGGGGACCAGAGAGGAGGGAAGTTCAGAAGGAGCATGGCATTGTGGCCAGGATTGGAAGAGATTGAAGCTCTTGGTAATAAGGTGGCATTAGGAAGTCAAAGGGATCTGGAGGAAATTTGAAAATGACAGGAAAGTTGGCAGTGACGTTTGGATGGAGGTTGGAGGTCGCTGAATAGGAAGGAGATTTTAGTTTCTTGTTGAGGGACATCCTTCAGGCCACAAGATTTGGGTATTCACCTCATTGGTTCAGCTGTTTTATCCAGAGCTCCAGAAAACAACCAAACTAGAGAAGAAATGCAGCCTCCTTATTGGTTTTACTAAATGGCCTGCCTCCTGCAAGTGGGTTAATCAGCCACGCAGCCCACTATGCTGCAGCTAAAACCAGGAATGGACAGCCTGGAAGTAGTTGGAATTGTCAATGAAATTATAGAAATTTGATTTCTCACCTGTCAGCAAGGTGAGAAGTGATTAAAATTCCTACTGTACAGATATCAGACAATGAGTGTGTTGTGCCTTTCCCAACTCATTCAAAGTTCTCTCCATTTAGCCCCACTCCTCTGCTCTATTACTATCGTCATGTTAGAATTTCTTTTAAAATGTTTATCTAATTCTCTTCAGAATGTTACTATGATTCTGCTTCTAACCCTGTCACATGCAGTGCATTCCAAATCATTACAACATGTAGTGTTAATATACTTGACAGCCACAGTGAATTCTTAGACTCTATGAGAAGGGCTTCTGGAGCAGTACATCGATGAGCCAATGAGAGATCAGGCTACTTGGTATATTGTGTTGTGTAGTGAAAAATGGCTAATTGGCGTACAGGAGATTTTGGGAAATAGTGACCATAATATCCTAGAAGTTTGCACTAATTTTGAATGAGCTACATTTCATTCTAAAACTAGGAAATCTGCAGAAAGAAAATTCTGAGCATATGAACCACGAGTTAATAATGATGGATTGGGAATGTACAGTAAAAGATTTGCTGATAGACAAGCAATACGGAGCACTTTAAAAATTATTGCATGGTCAAAAAGAAATATGCGTTCCTCACATTCACAAACACCCAAAGGGAAGGGTAATCAATTACAGTTTAAAAAAGAAGTTAAAGATTGCATTAGAACAACTGGAGAAAGAGTAGGGCCCCTTAAAGGTCAACAAGGTCATCTTTGTGTTGAACCATAAGAGATGAGAGGGATACTGAATGAATATTTTGCATCACTTTTTTACTGCTGAGAAAACAATTGTGGCAAGAGTACTCAGGGAAATAAATATTGATGTTTTGAAAATAGTTCATACTTCAGAAAAGGAAGTGCTGGAGGTCTTCGAAATCTAAGATAAATCTCCAGGACCTGTCAAAGATGGACATGGAAGAAATAGAACACAGGGAAGTACATAGTGACATCTTGAAAAGTGTCCATATTACAGAGGAGCAGGTACTGGATGTCTTAAAATGCATAAAGATGGATAAATCCCCAGGACCTGATCAGATGCACTCTAGAATTCTGTGGGAAGCTAGTCTGGCCAGATGGGCCACCTGAAATAATGACTTTATGATGGACCATAGTACACTTACCATGGAGTTATAAAATAGGGACAATGATTAAAGCATGCTGGGAAATAGAACCCAGCCTTGACTAAAGTGACTGTGCTAATCCACGTGCTGCAGAATTCAAACAGACTACAGCTGCCCACAGATGGTTTGCAAACAAACTTGACAGCTGCAGGCCCCACAATATACACCTGAAGTTGGACTTGAATGGACAATGGAATGTTGCCCTTAGGACAAGCAGGAACAGTGAGACATTCACTAAACATGGAGGCACCTTGCACCCTTATCTGGAGGAGGCTACATGCCTCCAGCTGAAAATGTGTTGCTGGTTAAAGCACAGCAGGTTAGGCAGCATCCAAGGAATAGGAAATTCGACGTTCCGGGCATAAGCCTGAAGGGCTTATGCCCGAAACATCGAATTTCCTATTCCTTGGATGCTGCCTAACCTGCTGTGCTTTAACCAGCAACACATTTTCAGCTGTGATCTCCAGCATCTGCAGACCTCATTTTTTACATGCCTCCAGCACCTACCGTAATGGACACCTAAGGGCCAACCTGCCATCAATGTGCCAACACCTGGTTGAGTATGAATGATCAGGGTAATCAAACCTGATCAATCCATCGGCAGATCCTCATGACCCTCCCAAAAGGGCGCAAAGAGTCAGAAGGATAAGAATCACTGCAAAACCCCACTGAGGGTGGGAACTCGGGAATAGCCACCGAAACAGGAGAAACATCAAGACCATCAGAGGAAGAGGAAGACATCATCACGTGGAGCCTGGCCAAGTTCCAGTGAGCTGGTACACCATCATACAAAGTTCAATTAAAGCATCAAATAGAACATAGAATATAGAGCGTTAAAGCACAATATAGGCCCTTCAGCCCTCGGTGTTGTGCCGACCTATGAAGTTAATCTGATGCCCATCTAACCTACACCGAACCATTATTATCCATATGTATGTCCAATGCCCATTTAAATGCCCTTAACATTGGCAAGTCTACCACTGTTGCAGGCAGGCCGTGCCATGCCCCTACTACTCTCTGATATCTGTGTTAAATCTATCACCCCTTAACGCTTTGTCCCCTCGTGCTAGCCTTCACCATCCGAGGGAAAAGGCTCTCAATGTCCACCATATCTAACCCTCTGATTATCTTATACATCTCGGTAGTTTATAGTGTTTTTCATTTGTTTATAATATACTTTTTTGTTCTAATATTAATTGTGTTCAATAAACGAATATTGCTATTTCTAAGAGTTGACTCACAGTTCTTGTGCTGAATATAAGAATCTAAACACCCTGTGTGGCAAGTACAACATCCGGAGAGTGAGTGGTGGGCCTTTTGCTGAGATATTTGTATCATCAATAGCCACAGGTGAGGTGCCCGAAGGCTGGAGGTTTGCTAATGTGGCAGCACTATTTAAGGAAGGTGTTAAGGGCAAGCCAGGGAACTATAGACGAGTGAGCCTGACATCAGTGTTGTTGGAAGGAATCCTGAGGGACAGGGTTTATGTGTATTTGGAAAGGCATGGACTAATTAAGGATAGTCAACATGGCTTTGTGCATGGGAAATCATATCTCACAAACTTAATTGAGTTTTTTGAAGAAGTAACAAAGAGGATTGTTGAGGGCAGTGCAGTAGATGTGATCTATATGGATTTCAGTAAGGCGTTCGACAAGGTTCCTCATGGTAGAGTGTTTAGTAAGGTTAGATCACATGGAAAAGAGGGAAAACTAGTTATTTGGATACAGAACTGGTTCGAAGGTACAAGACAGAGGTTGGTGGTGGACGATTGTTTTTCAGACTGGAGGCCTGTGACCAGTGGTGTGCCACAATGATTGGTGCTGGGTCCACTGCCTTTTGTCATTTATATAAACGATTTGGATGTGAACATAGGAACTATAGTTAGTACGTTTGCAGATGTCATCAAAATTGGATGTGTAGTGGAAAGTGAAGGAGGTTACTTCAGAGTGCAATGGTATTTTGATCAAATGGGCCAAAGGGCTGAGGAGTGGCAAATGGAGTTTAATTCAGATAAATGCGTTGTTCTGCATTTTGGGAAGGCAAATCAGGGCAGGACTAATATACTTAATGATAAGGTCCTGGGAGGTGTTGCTGAACAAAGAAACCTTGGAGTGTAGGTACACAGCTCCTTGAAAATGGAGTCACAGGTAGATAGGATAGTGAAGAAAGTGTTTGATATGCTTTCCTTTATTGGTCAGAGCATTGAGTATAGGAGTTGGGAGGTAATGTTGCAGCTTTACAGGACATTGGTTAGGCCCCTATTGGAATACTGTGTGCAATTCTGGTCTCCCTGCTACAGGAAGGATGTTGTGAAACTTGAAATGGTTCAGAAAATATCTACAAGGATGTTGCCAGGGTTGGAGGATTTGAGCTACAGTGAGGGGCTGAATAGACTGAGGCTGTTTTCCCTGGAATGTCAGGCAGAGGGGTGACCTTATACAGGTTTGTAAAATGATGAGGGACACAATTAATAGACAAGGTATTTTCCTCAGGGTGGGGGGAGTCCGAATCTAGAGGGCATAGATTTAAGCTGAAGGGAAAGATTTAAGAGGGACCTTAGGGGCAACATTTTCACACAGAGGGTGGTGCATGTATGGAATGAGCTGCCAGAGGAAGTGGTGGAGGCTGGTACAATTGCAACATTTAAAAGGTATCAGGGTGGGTATATGAATAGGAAGGTTTTACAGGGATATGGGCCAAATGGTGGCAAATGGCAGTAGGTTTATTTTGGATATCTGGTCGGCATGGACAAGTTGGGCCAAAGGGTCTGTTTCTGTACTCTTATCTCTCTGACTCTATGACTCTTAGTGCATCCCAGGACATTGTGGAAAGTTCGGGAAAAAATTGCCGGGCTTTCAGCAGAAATATCTGTGTCATCTATAACCACAGGGAGTGGTGCTGGTGGCTAATGTTGTGCCTTTATTTAAGAAAGGCTTTAAAGGGAAACCTGAGAACAGTAGACTGTGAATTTGACGTCAGTGGTGGGTACGTTGTTGGAGGTGATGCTAAAAGATAGGATTTAAATGCACTTGGAGAGGCAAGGATTGATTAAGGGTCATCAGTACGGTTTTGTGTGAGGGAAATTGCATCTCACAAATTTGACTGAGTTTTTTGGGGAAACAACCAAAAAGATTAAGTGAAGGCAAAATGTTGTTTACTTGTTCTTTAGTAAAACATTTGATAAGGTTCTGCATGGTAGACTAATTAGTAAAGTTAGATCACATGGAAATCAGGGTGAGCTTGCCAATTTGATACAACATTAGCTTTATGGCAGGAGACAGGGAATGTTGGTGGGTTGTTTTTTGGTCTGGAGGTCTGTGACTAGAATTGTTTCACAGGGATCGGTGCTGGGTCCACATTTTGAGAATAGAGGAAGCATGATTCAAAGGTTTGTGGATGACACCAAAATCGGTAGTATAGTGAACAGTGAAGAAGGTTATTCAAGATTACAAAGTGATCTTGATTAATTGGGTCAATGGGCTGAGGAGTGGTAGATGGAGTTTAATTTGGATAAATGCAAGATATTTAGTAAAATAAACAACAATAGGACCTACAATTAATGGTAGGCCCCTTGGTAGTGTTGTAGAACAGGGGAACCTAGGCGTTCTTTGAAGTTTATGTCACAGGTAGGCAGGGTGGTTAAGAAGACATTTAGTACGTTTGCCTTCATTGCTAAGACGTCTGAGTATTGCGGTTGGAATGTTATATTAAGGTTTTTATAGACACTCCTCATACTTCTAAACTGCAGTGAATGGAGTCCTAACTGAGGATGTGATAATTAAGAATATGATTCTTAATATGAGTCATAGTGCTGTACAGCACGGAAACAGACCAGATATCCCAACCCAATTTAGTCCCATCTGCCAGCACCTGGCCCATATCCCTCCAAACCCTTCCTAGTCATATACCCATCCAAATATTTTTTAAATGTTGCAAATGCCTTCTTCACTATCCCATCTTCCTGCGACCCCACTTTCAAGGAGTGGTGAACCTGCACTCCAAGGTCTCTTTGTTCAGCAACACTCCTTAGGGACTTACCATTAAGTGTATAACTCCTGCGGCACCTCGCATTTATTTGAATTAAACTCCATCTGCCACTTCTCAGCCCATTGGTCCATCTGATCAAGATCCTGTTGTATTCTGAGGGAACTCTCTTCGCTGTCCACTACACCTTCAATTTTGGTGTCATCTGCAAATTTAATAACTATATCCCTTATGCTCACATCCAAATCATTTATATAAATGATGAAAGGTAAAGGACCCAGCACCGATCCTCGTGGCACTCCATTGGTCACAGACCTCCATTCTGAAAAACAACCCTCCACCACCCCCACCCTCTGTTTACCTTCATTGCTAAAACCTTTGACTATCACAGTTGGGACGTTATATTAAGGTTTTTATGGGAGATACAAGATGGCGGCAACCCAGCAAGCCTGAGTCTGTCGTGCTCTGCTTGAGACTCGGCCAAAGTGGGGAACCTGCCTTCACCATACCTTTTAAATAATTTAAAATAGCTTTTGCCAAGCACAGTTAGTCATTTTACAATAAACTTGAACAGTTTGGCGTTGTTCTTAACATGACTAAGGGCAAAAATTCCCGAAGTTCACAACAGGCAGGGACCCCTCCCCCACCCCCTCCAGCAGCAGCAGAGACGTCTGCGGCCGCCTCAGGGGACTTACCTGCAGAGGCGAGCCTGATCTCCGTGATTAACAAGCTGCAGGAGAGGATTGAGGCCTTCATCGAAGAATACAGGTCCAGGTGGGAGTCGCTCTCGGTCGCGCTGCAGAAGCATGACTGAGAAATTGAAAAACACGAACAGCGCATCGGAGGGGTGGAGCAAAAGGCCGCGACCTCGGAAGCTGCTGCCGAATCGGCCGTGGGCCGGGTCTGGGCTCTCGAGCAGCGAGTCCGGACCTTGGAGGAGCTCATCGACGACCTCGATAATCGGGCCATCGAAAAAATATTCGGTTGCTGGGCCTTCCTGAACGGGAAGAGGAAGGCCAGCTCACAGTTTTTTTGGAGCAATGGCTCCCTGAAATATTCAAGATGGAGTCCAGACCAGGCCAGGTGCGGGTGGAGTGGGCCTACCAGGTTGCTGTACGCAGGTCCAGTTCGGACCAGCGCCCCCGCCCGGTTCTGTTCCGGCTCCATTGTTATAGAGAGAAGCAGATACTCCTTGAAGCCTCTAGAGTCCTGGGGAAGGATCCCAAGCCATGATGCACAAGAGTTCCAGGATAATGTTATTCCAGGAATTTTCTCCAGCCGTAGTCCGCAAGAGGAGGGCATTCGATGAGGCGAAGAAGAGACCTAAATATCCGATATTCTATGCATTACCCGGCAACACTGCGCTTCAGCCACGATGGAGCCGTTTACAACTTTGGATCACTGGAGAAGGCGAAAGAATTCTTGGACTCTCTTAAATAGACTGTGAGACTTTAACCGTTCAGATAATGATTTTATGTTGCCCCCTCTCCCCCACCCCCGCCACTGATTTACCCTTTCTTCCTTCTCCGTCCTTTTTTGTTCATTACCTTCTCGGGGGGTGGGGAGGGGGCTTATTTGTTATTCGCTATGTGATTTTTCTTTTATAGACTGTGCGGCTTATTTAATTTTGTGTGGGAGGGGTTTGTTGTTTAGTCCTACCTTTTTTTAGAGCTGGGTTCTCTTCTTCTGTCATCTTACTTAGTTTTCTAATAATTACTGGGATGGTAACATTGTAGTTTTATATATTTATATTTTGTGTTATGCTTGCTAAATGCACCGAGGTGTTGGTGTGGGAAGATGGTGGGTGAGTCATGCACTTTCAAACTTTGGTTTTATAGAACTCTTGAATTTGCCTACTCCATTTTACTCCTGGGCCGAGGGAGGGGCTCTAGTTAGGAGAGGTTATGGTGGGGTTATTGACAGGTAGTTATGCCCCCTGGGAGCAAGGGGGAAGATCTCCTTTCAAATGTGTTTTCAATTTTTTTTACTTAGGAATAGTTTTTAATTGTGTTGGTGTAAATGTCTTAAAGAAGTTTTGCTTTTGTGAATTTTCCATGGTCTTTATTCAGAGTGTTTTGGGTGGGGTTCTTCCTCCTGGGGGGTCTCGGGCTTGTCTGGACAATCATGGCTAGCTTTCCGCTTAGGTGGTGCACCTGGACTGTCAAGGGGAGTAATTCACCAATCAAAAGGAGGAAGATACTAGCAAACCTTAAAAAAAGGGGTTGATATAGCTCTCTTACAGGAGACACATCTACTTGACAAAGAGCACTTAAAATTACAACAGGGTGGATTTGACCAGGCCTTTTTTTCATCTTTCAATTCAAAATGTAGGGGAGTAGTCATTCTCATTCGTAAGAATCTTCCTTTCAAAAACTTAAGCGAGATAAACGATGAATCTGGACAGTATATACTGATCAAAACACTAATAAATGGAGAGGAGTATGGGATTTTGAATCTTTGTTGCCCCCCGGCACACCCCTTCAAATTTGTAACAGAAGCATTCTCCAAGTTGATGGCTTTTGGGGCCCGCCATACAGTTATAGGAGGAGATTTTAATTGTATTATGGACTCAGAGACAGATAGGATACCCTTGAGTACTGTGGGTATATCTCTTAGATCTAGACAATTGGTGGATCTGAATAAGGAGCCAGGGCTAGTAGATGTGTGAAGGTGCCTTCACCTCCAGGGCAGAGACTTTACTTTCTACTCTAGCCCACACAAGTGTCATACTAGAATTGATATGTTTTTTGCTCCGTCGACCCTTTTGAATTCCATATTGTCCTACAAAAGAGGTAGCATAGCAATCTCTGATCATGCCGCAGTATATATGGAAGTTAAGACTAGGGACGATGGGACAGGCCCCCAACATTGGCGTATGGATTCTTTCTTAATGAAGGATAGCAAATCTATAAAATATTTTTCTCAGGAATTCAAAACCTTTCTGGAAATTAATTCAGGTACGGCCTGTAACCCGTCGCCGATGTGGGAGACCATTAAACACGAGGTTTGTCATCTCATATTCCGCGACCCAGAAAAAACAATAGGGAGAACAATAGCGCCTGCTCGAGGCTTGCTTGAAGGCAGCTGAGACAGTGTATGTTGACAGGCCCATTATTACTAAGCTACAAAGGATCACAGCCCTTAGGGCAGCCTTGAATACCACACTTACCCAAACAGCAAAGAGAGAAGTATTATTTGCAAAGCAAAGACTATATGAATATGGCAACAGGCCTGGCAGATACCTAACGTATCTTGCTAGGGACAAAAAAGCTCCTCAAGCTATCATGTCCATTAGGGAAAGTGCTGGTACTCTGACTTGTAAAAGGCCTTTAGAAAGTTCTATTTTGAATTGTGTAAATCGCAGGATTGTGAGGATTGAACTAAGAAGGTGGAGTCCTTCTTTAAAAACTTGGCCTTTCCGGATTTAACCTCGGAGCAGGTGTCGATCCCGAATGCCCCCCTGACAACCCAGGAAGTACTCGACACAATTAAACAGCTTCAGAGGGGCAAAGCACCTGGACCAGACGGACTCCAGGTTGAAGTTTATATAGAATTTATAGGGGAACAGGCTGGTCCACTTACAGACATGGATAATTACTCACATAGTCAGGGCTGCCTCCTGCCTTCATTGAGAGAAGCAAATATTTCTCTCATTCTTAAAAAAGGAAAGGCCCCAGAAGATTGCTCATCATACAGACCAATGTCCTTGCTAAATGTGGATTTTAAAATCCTTTCTAAAAACGTTAGCATTAAGATTGGAGAGGGTCTTACCATATATCATAAAAGAGGATCAGACAGGGTTTATCAAGGGCCATAGATCAACTAACAACATTAGAAGGGTTGTAAATATGATATAAGCCTGTCAACAGGGAGGAATACCGGGGTTAGTTGTCTCTTTGGATGCATTTGGTCGGGTAGAATGGCCCTATCTTTTACAACTGGAAAGGTTCGATGTCGGAGAGGTATTTTCTAAATGGGTCTCAATACTATACAATGATCCCAAAGTTGTCTGTGGTTTAGGTTCGGATAGCTTCAGTGTGGGTGGGGGGCTGTTGTCAGGGATGTCCTCTCTCACTGTAACTATTCACGCTATTAATCGAACCACTCGTGGAAGCTATACGTACTGACCCTAACATAGTGGCTCCAAAGGTTGGTTCAGGTAAACATAAAATCACTCTCTAAGCAATTGATGTCCTTCTTTTCTTAAGTAATCCTTTGATATCCGTGCCCTGCTTAATTCAAGTAATTAATCTATTTCGTATGTTCTCAGGCTATAAAATCAATTTTACGAAATTGGAGGCCATGCCGTTGGGTGGTCTCGCTAGTATATCCAATTTATTGGGCGGGTCTTGTTTTCCCTTTCAGTGGTCACTGGAGGGCTTTCTATACGTAGGTATTTTTATCACCCCAGTATTTGGTCAGCTGTATAAAGCCAATTTTGTACACCTACTGGAGAAAATAAGGCAGGACCTTCAACACTGAGGAGACCTCCCAATCTCCTGGTTAGGTAGAGGAGCGCTAGTTAAAATGAATATTCTGCCTCGTCTCTTATATCCTATGAGAATGCTCCCTCTGATGTTGCTGAGACTGACGTTGCGTAAACTACACGGCTGGTTTGGTTCCATTATTTGGAATTATAGACGGCCCCTTATCAAATTAGAAAAGCTGCAGCTTCCACAAGCAAAGGGAGGATTGGATTTTCCAGACTTTAGGAGGTATCAGTTGAGCTCCCTATTATGCTATATAGCTGAATGGGTCTCTTGTGACCCACAATCAATTTGGTTAGACATTGAGACCTCCCAAGCAAAGTGTCCCCTCGTCAACCTTTTATTTTTAGATAAGATGAGAGCTATTATGGACTATTGCAAAAACCCTGTTGTATTAAATACAATTAAAGACTGGAGGATGATGCGGCAAGATGAGGGTAACCTACAAAAAAACCTCTCCTTATACTCCTACAGTGGGAGCATCGGGTTTTCAGCCAGGGCTGACAGACACTACATTTAAAACCTGGAGGTCTAGAGGTGTCTCTTGCTTAGGGGACCTGTTCGATGGGGAGGTTATGATGTCTTTTGAGCAACTGCACTAAAAATCTGGACTGCATAATGGAGACCTTTTTCGGTATTTCCAAATATGAGATTATATACAGAAGAAGACCACATTATTAGACAGTCCCTACAAATCAGATAGGGAGAGAAGAGTGCTATGGTCAATGGGTCCACCCTCGGTCAGTACTCTTTATCACTCATTACATAATGAGGTATGAAAGACATGGAACAACTGTTTAAAACATGGAACCAGGAATTGGGGTTAGAAATCCCTTCAGAAATGTGGGAGGACATCTGGGAAAATGCCATAAAGATCTCTATTTGTAATAGAATCCAAGCTATTCAATTAAAGATAATCCAGGGCTCACATAGCACCAGAAATTTAGGGTAGGAACATCCCCAGTGTGTCCTAAATGTAAAATAGAAGTGGGCACTCTCACGCACTGTTTATGGACATGTCACAAGATCTGCAAATACTGGGACAGAATAACAAACGCTCTGACAGGAATCTTGGGAACGGAGATTAGATTGGATCCAGTGTCTCTTCTCCTGGGCTTTTCGAACCTGCCCTCCCTGGATGTGCACGGGTGGAGATTATTTTCCATTCTCTCTTATTGTGCATGGAAAAATATCTTTGTGAATTGGGAAGCTGAGGGTCCTCCAGGACTTTCAAATTGGCACAGTTTAATCATGGAACACATCCCCCGTGACTTCCTCACAAATATGGTGCACCAAAATACTGAATTAACTGAAAACTGTAAAATATGGCAGCCCTTTCTGAACTGTATTGACACAGATATTTCGACACAGATATGTCAAGGGCTTTTGACTGGCTGTGGTAGTGGTTCTGGCTGGTCCGGGGACACCCCGGGAGGAGAAATCCCATATAAATATGGGTTTTACTATGGCTTGATGTTAATTCAATTTGAGTATGTACTTAATTATTTAATTATTCTGTTATTTTTTGCTAGTAATCTTATGCTTTGGTTGTTTGTAGGATAGACTAATAGTTAGTTGGGTTTTTTTTTCCTTTTTTTGTGTTTTGGTTATTATTTATTTCCTTTTATATATATATTTAACTATATATTGATGTTTATACTCGTTAGTATTACTTTGTAATTTTGTAAAAAAAGTTTAAAAATTTCCTCTTTTTTTCAATAAAAATGCCTGTAAAAAAGTTTTTATAGATGTTCCTCATATTTCTAAACTGCAGTGAATGTAGTCCTAACTGAGGATGTGATATTTAAGAAAATGATTATGAATGTGATAACTGAGCATGGAGAAAAGAATGGTAAAACTGGGAATCAACATGGATTCATGAAAGGGAAATCCTGTTTGAAATCTTGCTGGAATTTTGTGGGGATATTTCTTTTAGCATTAATAAAGCAAACCAGTAGATGTAATGTATTAGAATTCACAGGAGTTAGAAAATAAAATTAGGAGGCATAGTAATGGATTCATAGACTAATATAGTTGAGAGTTGGTTAATAGACAGAGAGTAGGACTAGGTCATCCTCAGAATGACAAGCTGTTAGTAATGAGTCAGTGCAAGGTGCACAACTGTTCACAATCTGTATCGGATCTGGGGGCAAGTTATAATATTTCCAAACTTGCTGGTGATACCAAACTTGGGTGGATATGTAAACTGTGAGGAGATTACAAGGGAGGGACATTGACAGGTGAATGTCGTCCGAACTGAGAATGTGATGACTGGGGAAGAAGAAACAGATGGAATATCATGTGAATAAGCACAAAGTTACAAAAACAGAAAGGCAGAATATTTCTTAATGATAAAACATTGTGCTGACTAATGCCCAAACAGACCTGGATCTCTTGTCCATGAATCAGTAAACATTAGCATACAGATGCAGCAAGTAATTGTGAATTGGAGAATAAGAGTCAGGAACTCTTACTGCAACTGTACAACGTGCTGGTGAGACCACATCTGGAGTACTGTGAACAGTTTTGATTCCCTTATTTAAGAAAATATATCATTTCATTGAAGACAGTTAAGAGAAGGTTTACCAGGATGATCCCTGGGCTGAGCAAAGGTTAGATAGGTTAGATAGGTCACTGGAGTTTAGAAGGATGAGTGGCGATCTCATTGAAACATCAGATTCTTAAGAGGCTTGACAGTGTAAATCCTGAGAGGATGTTTCCCCCTCATGGAAGAGTCTAAGACCAGGGATTACAGTCTCAGATTAAAGGGGCATCAGTTTAAGACTGAGATGAGGAAGAATTGTTTTGTCTCAGAGGATTGTGGGTCTTGGAGCTCCTTGCCACAGAGAGAGGTGTGGGGACAGAGTCCTTGTGTATATTTCAGGCTGAGAGAGATAGATTCTTGATTAGTCAAAGAATCAAGGCTTACAGGGAAAGGGAGGAAGTGGACATGAGGAATGTCAGATCAGCCATGATCCTATTGAATGGCAGAGCGGGTCAAGGGTTGACTGGTTTCTCCTGTTACAATTTCTTATGGTCTTATAGAATCCTGCAGCAAGTAACCCAATTCCTGACTCCCCAAAGCCTGTCCACCATCTACAAGGCACAAGTCAGGAGTGTGATGGAATACTCCCCACTAGCCTGGATGGGTGCAGCTCCAACAACACTCAAGCAGCTTGACACTACCCAGAACAAAGCAGCCCACTTAATTGGCACCACATCCACAAGCCTTCAGTCTCTCCACCACTGACATGCGATAGTGTGTCCCAGCTCCAAGTTCCACTGCAAAGATTCACCAAAAATTCTTAGACAGCACCTTCCAAAACCCACAACTGCCGTGCAGAAGGACCAGGGCAGCAGATACATGGGACTGCCACCCCCTGCAAGTTCCTCTCCAAGCCACTCATTATCCTGACTTGGAAACATATCGTGGCTCCTTCATTGTCACTGGGTCAAAGTCCTGGGATATTTTGTTCATTCTTGGACCATCATTTGAAGTTTTCCCCATTTAATTACACAAAACCTGCACATCCAATGGGATAGTGAAGAAGGCATTTGTATGCTTTCCTTTATTGGTCAGAGTATTGAGTACAGGAGTTGGGAGGTCATGTTGCAGCTGTACAGGACATTGGTTAGGTCACTGTTGGAATATTGTGTGCAATTCTGGTCTCCTTCCTATCGGAAGGATGTTGTGAAACTTGAAATGGTTCAGAAAAGATTTACAAGGATGTTGCCAGGGTTGGAGGATTTGAGCTATAGGGACAGGCTGAACAGGCTGGTGCTGTTTTCCCTGGAGGTAGAGGGGTGACCTTATAGAGGTTTACAAAATTGTGAGGGGCGTGGATTGGGTAAATAGGCAAAGTCTTTTCCCTAGGGGCGGGGAGTCCAGAACTAGCGGGCATAGGTTTAGGGTGAGAGGGGAAAGATATAAAAGAGACCTAAGGGGCAACTTTTTTACACAGAGGGTGGTGCGTGTATGGAATGAGCTGCCAGAGGAAGTGGTGGAGGCTGGTACAATTGCAACATTTAAGAGGCATTTGGATGGGTATATGAATAGGAAGCGTTTGGAGGGATATCTGGTCAGCGTGGACAGGTTGGACCAAAGGGTCTGTTTCCATCCTGTACATCTCTCTGACTCTCTGACTCTATGACTGATCAGTAAATCCAGCAGAGGGAACTATTTCCACTCTCTAATCTGACCAGTACAACACCAAACTGAGAAGGTAAAGCAAGTGAAGCAATTCCACCACCAGCTGCCAATGCCGAAATGAAAATATCTCAAAGTTCTGTCAAAAATACTTTAATCACTGGGTAGGACAGTAATTGAACATTGCTAAAAAATAAGACATGTGAAAGCTGAGAACAACTGGAGATACTCTTTGGAAGACAGGTCCCTGCTTTGAATATACCTGCACATAGCTACTAACAAGTACATTGTGAGGCTGCCTGCTGATCTTCAATTGGTTGTAGTGTAATTCTTAACACACTCAATATTGCCCAGCAAGTCCTGTCCAATTGTCAAATTGCATCTAACGTTACGCATAACAGATGAAATTTCCCCTTTTTGCCAAAGCATTTTGCTGAGTGAGGTCAAGTTGCCCAGTCTGCCGTTGCTTAGAAAGACCTTTCTCACACAATCTTTTTGCTCTTCCCCTCCTTAATTATGTGAGTGGGCTCTCAGGAGCGTGTCTCAGGGAACCACATGCAGGAGAGCTGGGAACCTCCAGGCTTTATGTAATTGGTGATGTATGTGTTGCCCAGTTGCAATTCAAGAATGGGGTGCCGGACCATTCTCAGTGAGAACATGGCCTAGAGAAAAGGAAACCTCATACCCTGCTTCATGGGCAGGGTTCTGGACGTGATGGTGGAGAAGAGGGTATTTTCCTGTAGCCCACCATAGGGGACTATGCTTCTAGGCCAAGCCAGTCTGGATCAAGATATGTCCCAAGTGGGGCACACAGCAGTCCAGGAAGAAGCTCAATAATCTTAGAATAGAATAGAATACATGGAATTCCTACAGTCTGGAAGCAGGCCACCCAGACCCAACCCCCTACCCTATCCCTGTAATCTTGCATTTCCCATGATTAACGCATCTAGTCTGCACATACCTGGAAACTATGGGCAATCTACTATGGCCAATCCATCTAACCTGCTCACTTTTGGACTGTGGGAGGAAACTGAAGCACCCAGAGGGAACTCATGCAGACATAGGGAGAACATGCAAACTCCACTCGTCCAGGGTAGAATCGAACCTGGATCCCTGGCACTCTGAGGCAGCAGTGCTAATCACCGAGCCACGTATAGGGTAGAGGAGTCACACACAGGGACGACCAATGGAGCTTCCCTTCCAGCTGTGCCCAGCCCCTTCTCTCCCTCCCTCTTGTCTGTGATCTCAAAATCTGCAAGGGTCCAAGCTCAGGAGGGTAAGCTTGCAGGAACCTTTGAGCTCACACCTTATTGCCAGCTGCAAGGATACCTAGTGAAGTCCTCAAGAATTTGGCATCAATGGTCACATATAACTTAAATATTGATGGAGCTGGGAGGTTTTTTTTGTTAAAGACATCCCGCAGTTTGGTGATTGGGCATTCTCAAAGTATCGTGGTGCAGTCAGCAATTCAACACAGTGCCACACAACCAGACTTGTGAAAAGCACCACAGCTTAAGGGACAAAATTGGCTGAGTAATTGAGAACGTAGAATAATGGATATTCTTTGGGCTGCAGATGATTTTAGAATGGAGATCCCCAAGGGTTTAGTTTTAATGATTTCAATCTTTGCATGTGAGGGATAATTTCAATGTTTGCAGATGATATGAAACTTGACATGATATTGAAATGTTGTAAATTTTAAAGCGCACAATGATGGACTTCAAAAGGACAATGACACGTTGGCAGAATGGGTGGTCAGATGTCAGAGGAAGTTCTACGCAGAGATACGTGAGGTGATACATTTTGGTAGGAAGAACGTTGAAAACAATATAAAATAGGGGAGACAATTCTAAAGGGAGTGCAGGAGCAGAGGGACCTGAGTGTATACGCACACTGACCACTGAAGGTGACAGGACAAGGTAGAGAGAGCAGTAAATAAAGTATACAGTGTTCTCGGTGTCTTTAATAGGGGCTGAGTGTAAAAGTAAGAACCTCTATAAGACTGTTAGACTTCAGCTGGAGTATTGCGGACATTTCTGGGTCCTACATTGTAGGAAAGATGTGAGAGAATAGATGAAAAGAAGAATTCTAAGAATAGTTCCAGGGATGAGAAACTTCAGTTTTGAGAATAGATTGAAGTGCTGCAGCTTTGTTCCCTGAAGAGAAGAAGGCTGAGAGGTTTCCAAAATCATACTGGGCTGGACAAATAGGGGCAAGCTGATCCAGCTCATAAAAGGATCAAGAATGACAGAGCACAGTGATTTGCAAACAAAGCAAGGGTGATGTGAGAAAAATGTTTATCACTCAGTGAGTAGTTAGGGTCTGGAATGTACTGCCTGGGAAAGTGGTGGAGACAGGTTCAGTTGAGAGGGCATTGTTTCATATCCAATGTGCAAAAATATAGGGAGAATGCAGGACAGCAGCCCATGATGCTCACCTGGAGAGCCAGTGTGGACAGCATGGGACCAAATGACTTCCTTCCGCACTCTGTGATTCCAGGCTCTGCACCTAGGGGGAGCCAGAGACAACACAGAGTCCCACTGTTTGATTTCACTTCCCTTCCCACTGACCTCAGGGGGAGGGGAAGTGAAATCTGATGGAAACTTATGTCCTGGATGTATTTCTGGGTCAAGGTTGGGGAGATAGAACAAAGAACATAGAACAATACAGCACAGAACAGGCCCTTCGGCCCACGATGTTGTGCCGAACATCTATCCCAGTCACTCTTTGGAATGGGCCGCTGCCATAAAAATTCAGAGCAGCCGTGAGTTGACAGCCACTGGATGGGACAGGAGGCTAGAAGAATACAGTAAGCCAGCCAGCGTCAGAAGATGGAGAAGTCAATGTTTTGGGTAAACCCTACTTCAGGACTGGCTGTAGGGTGGGGGAAGGCCATAGATAAAGGGATGGGCTTGGGTGGGGAGAGTAGCAGAATGGTGAGGTAGTGATAGGTGTGCATAGGTACTGGGTACGACCTGGTTGGTCGATGGGAGGGACGACTTCGGTTGAAGCTGGAAGGAAGGGTTGAGAAGTGGAAAGGAAGGGAGGGGGTGGGGCTGGAAAGGGGGCTGGGGGATTGGTAGGAAGGTTATTAAAAATGCGAGAACTCAATGTTAAGTTGAGCTGTAAGCTGCCAAGGTGGAAGGTGAGGTGTTGTTCCTCCAATTTGCAGTCTGATTCACTGCAGCAATGGAGGAGACTGAGGGTGGACACGTAGGAGGGGAGTGGGAGTGGAAATTGAAATTTCAATTCCCCCTCCCACTCTGACATGTCCATCAGTAAATCAGACTGCAAATGAGAGGAATGACACCTCATCTTCCGCCTAGGCAGCCTACAACGCAGAGGACTTAACATTGAGCTCTTGAATTTTAAATAACCTTCCCATTGGCCAGACAGATCATACCCACTACCTGATGGTTTGCTGTGTTCTTCCAGGGTCCTGTTTATCTAGTTTAGATTTCAGCATCTGCAGTTTTTGTCTCTAACTGGATGGGACAGTGGCCACCCAGTCTTTCTGAGTACCACACCTGATCCAGCAGGTCACACGGTTTGGTGATGATGACCTGGGACACCTTTAATCAGTGTTTGCACTATGTTTCAGAGTGTTAAAAAAGAACAACTTCGCTGGAGGCCCGGGGTCTGATCATTCCTCTTTGGTGTGGCTTCACCTTCTCTTCTCTCCCTCTGGAGGTTGTGCATCTGCCACCAGAGCTTGTTGTTCCTGATGGGCTTCCTAATTAAGTATTGTTTTTATCAATGTTCCCTTTGTTGTTATACCAGAGCCACAATCACTCCAGCTCTGGTGGTCTCCATGTGAGATGCGTAATCACTGGAGAATGTCAGAAAGAGAACACTATTCTGCCAATTTGACCCTCACACCAATCACAATAAAGTGTCGTATTACGCCCTCATGCAAGTGACATAGCGGCTTCTCAAGGAGGTCATTGTTATGTTTCAGTAAGGAGCTCTAAGGTATGTCACTTATTCAAATGTACAACCAAGTTTTCCATGTTACAATGGGAGAGCAGAATTCTGCCAGTTAGCCACCATGATAGGCAACACCTCATAAAGAAAAGGGCCCCTTCCATGTCCATGTCCTTACATACTTACAGTCCTATGAGTGAATGTGGTAGCTCTGAAACATCTTGTTCTGATGCTAGATATGGAACATATTTGTGAGGTGGAAATCTCAAGTGTAAGATTATACTTGTTTACCTGACTTTCAAAAGTCTTACTCCACCCTGAAGTAAAAGAGATCACTTCTTCAGCCCAGTCTGCATGCCAGGTCAGGGAGAAAGTGAGGACTGCAGATGTTGGAGATTAGGGTCGAGAGTGTGGTGCTGGAGCAGGTCAGGCAGCATCCAAGGAGCAGGAGAGTTGACGTTTCAGACATAAGCCCTTCTCAGCCATTTTGAGTGGTTATTGTACAATTGACTTTCAATTCAACATAGCAAGGTTCCAATTTTGTTTCAATGGCAGTAAATTGCAGGTCTCTTCTGTATAGTCCTCCTTCAGTTCCTCATGTTCTCTTTTGTGTTGCTGTCTCTGTGGCCCCGATGACCTCTCAGCCTCTTGTAGTTTCTGTTGGTCTCCTATGTATCACTATCCCTATGGACCATGCAGCATCCTTGAGTTTGTAAATTCTCATGTGTTGGTTGGCCATGTACCCTCCCCATGAAGAGGTCAGAGTTACCAACACCCCATGCCCACTTTTGGAGCTCCCTGTCTTCTCCTTTGTGTTCTGTGGACCCACTGAAATAACTCCCCAGAGGCTGGTATCCTGTCAGCAAGTTACTCTTTATTTACAAAAGGGGAGACCTTGACACTGATCCAGCTCCCTCAGAGTCAACAGAACCTTTGACACCTCTGCTTATATCTGTCAGCCAGGGCTCCCTGATTGAACCCAGTTAACAGCCCCAGTCAGGGAACCCATATTCAATAAGGTCCAACTGTCTGACTTCATTACAATCACTACACCCACTAGACCATTGCCAGTTGTTTCCTCTCACTGTCACCATTCTCTCAGCCACCCAATACTATGAAGTCTCTCCCCGGATTTGATTGCTGGTTTTCCCTAAGATTCCATGGATTGCCATCTGATAAGCCATTACTGACCAAATCCCCAGGACTAACTGTGACCCATCCCCCGGCCTGACTTAGCAGGACAACACCATGTGCCACATCCCAGCCCCCAAACTGAGGTCTCCATAGCAACAACCTGCTAACCTCTACCTGTAATCCCAGACTGTTTTCATTTGATCTGCAGGACTGACCATGGTCCACTCCACAGACTACCAGAATCAGGACCAAGCCCCTGACTGATTGCTGCTAACCCCTTGGTCAGGAATTGGACGAGCCCATTAATTAACAGCGTCCTTATTCCCTAACTGACTGCCGTTCCCCATCATTCCACTCAGGACTGCTCCCTTTGATTTTCATTCATTTGCAAGTTTTGTGAAGGTTTGTAGCTCAGGTTGAGGTTTAGGGTGTAGGTTTGCTCGCTGAGCTGTAGGTTTGATATCCAGACGTTTCATTACCTGGCTAGGTAACATCATCAGTGGCGACCTCCAAGTGAAGCGAAGCTGTTGTCTCCTGCTTTCTATTTATATGTTTGTCCTGGATGGGGTTCCTGTGGTTTGTGGTGATGTCATTTCCTGTTTGTTTTCTGAGGGGTTGATAGATGGTATCTAGATCTATGTGTTTGTTTATGGCATTGTGGTTGGAGTGCCAGGCCTCTAGGAATTCTCTGGCATGTCTTTGCTTAGCCTGTCCCAGGACTTTCATTAATGGCCATGTGTTTGAAGCCCATGTAGTGTGTTTGCTGCGGAAACTGCTGGTGTGACATTGACAGAGCCACATGTGCAGCCCCTTGACCGTTTAAAGCTGCCCCACAAACTGCCTGTCTTTCCTTCAGGAAACAATGCCAGCCACAGAGGCTGGCAGCTTGGAACTGAACCCCGAACCCTATGAGCCCCACAGGGGAGGCTGGCATGCTGTGTGAATCTGTGCTGAAGTCAGTGGGTGTGCATTTCAGTGAACGCAAAGTGAGTGGGTGAAAAGCAACAAGCCATTAGACGCTTCCTGTGTGAATGCACGAGATGTGTATGTGTCCCTAGAGGTCCTGGCAGTAGTACATAAGTGATAGCTACACTCCCAGCTCCACAGGAAAGAGCTGACCCGAGAGAGGGCACCATGATGCAGTGAGGCCAGTTCCAACCTGCCTGTGGACGGGAGCAGATGGTGGCCATGGACTGGGCAGGGATGTTGTGGTGAGGAGGTGGTCTGGATAAAGGCCAAGTCGCAGCCTCCAGGTACCCGCTCGGGTTTACAACATCGGGAATTGGTGCTGTTTACTTTCTTAGGGAAGAGGAGGAGAATTGGAAATGGTGGAGAAATAAGATGAATTCAAGCTTGAATCAGTTACAAGTGCATGGAAATAAAGTCATCCTTGCTCAATGGCGAGATTCTGAAATCACCATTTCAGGCTCGAAGGGAAAATTGTACAATATTCCTTAGAGCTGACAATCTGATATTTTCTCACCACAATTTCCCACCTTCCTTGCCTTTGCTCAGATCAGGAGGGGAAATTCCACCTTATGTTCTTCCACTACTCAGTGAACTACATCAAGATTCCTACACACCCCAGTTCCAGGATTGTCCAATCGGAACTCTCATAACCCAGGCCTGAGGCATTGGATCATTGAAACATATCGAAATACCTGACAATCTGATCATCACTCGCTTTGTTTTACACACTGTTAACAATTGAGCTTTAAGCCACCACGTTTGGTTCTGAAAAGTCCCCAGTCTACCCCACAATTACCCTGGAAGGATAAAATGCCTCAAGAATTTGAGACAAAAACAGAAATTGCTGGAAAAGCTCAGCAGGTCTGGCAACATCTGTGGAGAGAAACCAGAGTTAATGTTTCAGGTCCAGTGACCCTTCCTCAGAACATAGGAGCAAACTGTCCCAAAGAGGAATGCGCTAATGATTTTAGTGCCAGTATAATGGCAGGTATATAGGGGCTGTATGTCCCAATGAGTAATGTGGTATATGAATTTCTATGCCCGCGTGATGCCAGGAATATATAAGGGCTATATGCCCCACAAAGTAATGTGGTATATGAGCTTCAGTGTCAGTGTCAAGCCATGTAAATAGGCTCAATGTTCCAGTGTTATTGGCCCAGAGGTTATTGGAAGGGAGGGAAGTGGAAGAGGTATTATTCTTGGTGACAATGTAATCCATGGGTTCCATGGATTGGAAATGGGAGGTTGGAGTTTGTGGGTTGTTAGGGAGGCAGATGGGTTGCTGCAGAAAGGAGAAGTTAAAAATGACTTGGAGAGTGGTCACTTTCAGTGAAGGGAGCTCTGCTTTATGGTGTCCAGTCAAGTCAAATGTTGAATGGTTGAACTCACAATATGGGCCTCAGTATTTGTACTCAATACTGGTGGAATGACAAGCACAAGGACAAGAATAGGGCATTTTCACATCTAACTGTCAGGATCCTGACTTGTTTGTAGTCATAAGACCCAAAGCAAAAAGTAATTGCCCATTACACCCCAAACCCCCACCTCTGGACTTCTGGATTCAATCCCCTGATTTTGGAACAATGGGAAGATGGTGAAACACAGGCAGATTCAGTGTGGAATAATCGAATGTTGGGATCAACAGCTTCCCCCAGCTATTAGAGTTTGGCTACAGATAATGGACAGAGGACCACACCCTCACCGTGAAGCTTGATTCACTCCAGCCCCACCCCCACACCCCTCAGACAGGTAAGTGTCTCGGTTGACACTGAGAGGATAACTGTGACCTTAGATAGTAGAACACTGAGGGCATGAACGATTCACTCTCCCATTATATAACAGGATGGAAATTGGAGAGTGATGCGCAGTGAGCCAATCAATGACATGAGTCATTTCACACAATCGCACACACTCTCAGTGACCCCATGAGGAGTAGGTGAACAAACCACCAAAAGGCAAAAACTGCTGCTGAAGCAAATGCATTCTTGTTTTCAAAATTGATCCAGTTTTCTTTTTATTTCCTCTTCCAGTTGTGGAACTTTACTCCAGGGTGAATTACAATCATCCGGGAGAGGGAGAAGGAATTGTCCCCACGTGTGGTCACCAAGATTACAATTCAGCACTCTGCAAGCGATGTGGAGATCTCAGAAGATCAGCAACTTCCTACAAGTTGGTGTTATGCCGTCGTAGAAAATAGAAGCAGGGCTGAGTTACTCAGCCCTTCATGCTGGCTCTGCTATTCCATTCCCAAGCAGTATGGGAGACTTACTTCATAGACCCCAGCAGAAGCCCAGTTCAGCCACAGGATTTTACAATAACTCTAAAGTGCATACAGCCAGTTAGGGTACTGGTTGACTTGTTATATCGACCTGTGTGCAGGTGTGCAAACAAATGACTGTCATGCAAACGATGCCACACAGGATGTTTTAGTCACTCACCTCTCCACACTGAGGAAATCAGGTAATACTAATTAATCCATACAGGCTATATTTAACAACAACATCAGGAAACTCAAGGGAAGAGTGCTTGAGGGTTCTTTCCCCAGATAGGATTAATAATTCTCCGTGATTGATTTCCAGGACTGACAGATGAAGAGGGACTGGATCGATTATAACCAGATTCACTGGAGTTTAGAAGAATGAAAAGGGATGGCATAGAAGCCTATAAAATTCTAACAAGACTGGACAGGGTAAATTCAGGAAAGATGTTGCCAATGATGGGGGGAGTCTATAATGAGGGTGGGGTGAGGGGTGGTGTCATAGTCTAGGGATATAGGGTAGGTATTTAGGACTGAGATGAAGAGAAATTTCTTCACCCAGTGAGAGGTGAGCCTGTAGAATTCTTCACCACAGGAACTGGTTGAGGCCAAAACATTTAATGTTTTCAAGAAAGAGTTAGACATAATTCTTGGATCAAGGATATGGTGGGAACAGGAAATTGAGTTGGGTAATCAGCCATGATGATATTGAATAGCAGGGCACGCTCAAAGGGCTGAATGGCCTCCTCCTGCTCCTATATTCTCTGTCTCTGGCTTCACTGGGATTACACACTTACCTCTTAAAATGCAAATGGGTCTCATTCTCAAACAGCAACCCATCATCTAAAAGTACATTTTTGGGAATGTCGAGAGTGCTCGCTCTCAGCTGCACCTAGCCCATTTGACCGTTGAACTGCCCACTGCCATCTGTAGCCTTCCTTTTGGCCCGGTGGCATTTTATGGCAATTGGCAGCCTCGCCCTATGGTCACCTTGCCTCGGTGATGCCAGAAGGGAGGCACGTCCATTTGATATCCAACTGCTGAATACCCTCTCCTTCCAGCATTCACACAGTGCTGTGGGCACCTCCTTTGAAACCTCTTTGACCCCATCCTCAGCTCTCTAATGGAGTGGTGCCTGGGGGCGCTGCTGCGACTGGCTCTCCATTCTATACCCACTTGCCTTCAGCTGGTCAGGAACAGACAACTCCAGAAACCCACGTACCCTTCTCAAAATAATCACAATCCCCTCTGCACCCAGCACTTTGTGAACATTTCAACTAAATGACCTCAAGTGGACAGGATCAGTACACACTTTCCCTCCACTCCACTGACAAACGCTAGGGGGAATGCCACAGCAACATGGACATGCTGACTGGCGGCCATACTTTTGGACGTGGCCCAGCACACTTCCATTTCTCACCTCAAGAGGCGCACAGAAAATTGGGTCAGGAGCCCGTGTTTCCATCTTACAGAGCAGCTGTAATGGGTGGGGGGAGGAGGGGTGGAGGCATTTAAATTCAGCTAATGACCAAAGCTTGGAGAGATAGGCTCATAGCAGTAATGTTGACCAATGTAACTAGAAGTAAAAAATGAGGTCTGCAGATGCTGGAGATCACAGCTGCAAATGTGTTGCTGGTCAAAGCACAGCAGGCCAGGCAGCATCTCAGGAATGTAACTAGAAGGTTAATTTATCAGAAGGAAATCTGCTCTGTTTGTCTGGGATATTACTCGGAATTCTTACCAGCCCTCTGACGTGCTCAAGCAAAGCTCTCAGTCATCAGGAAGGTGAGTTATCATTGCACTGGAAGGGATAAACAGGCAAAATTCTCTTTTCAAAGAGAGGGGAAGCTGAAGGGTGATGAAATAAAGGTCTTTCAAATGAGGAAAGGATCACTGGAACAGATACAGAGAGAATGTGTCCTTTTCTTGGGAAGAGCAAAATTAGACTCCAGTAATATGAGTCAGCCCCTAAAAAATCCAACTGAGAACTCAGTAGAAACCTCTTTCTGCAGAGGGTGGTGAGAATATGGAACTCACCACCACAGGGAGAAGCCTGAAACCGCTGAATTTTAAAAAATGTCCATTTTCCAACATCCCCATTCCAAAATAGATTTTGTGTCATCTCCGATATATTTATCACGAGTAAACTAAAATGGAAAACAAAACAAAAAAAACTATTTCAGCATCGACATCCCAGTTGTTTCTCTCTGATTGCTCACAGCAGCTTCCAAGAGATTAATCTGTAATGTCTGAAGCCTTCAGCAAAAGGCCTCACCATCCGTGACACCCAGTAGGTTTGTGGGAGGAGACCTTGGAGTTCTGAGCTCTGAGGCAGCGACGGTTGCCGTGGAGATCAGACTGGCTTACTGCACCTGCTTGGCCTTTTTAAATCCCTTTTCTCCTCTCAGTGGACAAATCTTTGAGGCTTGATTGCTGACACAAATTTTAAAAAGCTGCATTAAGGTAGGTGTTCAGTCGTTTATAAAAAAAATCACAGTTTCAACAATTCCACCACAATGTACCGCCCTCTCCCCGCCTCAGGATCTAAACACCTCTAAGATGTTGAATCTATTGCCTCTTTCATCTCCCTACATCTCCACCTTCTCCCCAACCCACAAAAACCCTGCTCAGTGGAAAACCTCTCCTCCCCACCCTGTCAGCTCCCCTGAGTCACACAAAGTTGAGGCAATAAAATAGAGTCAAACTGGAAAAACAGTGAAGAAGCACTCCTCCAGGATCACCATAGAAACACCAAAAATAAGAACAGCAGTAGGCCCTTTGGCCTTTGAGGCGAAAGTGAGGACTGCAGATGCTGGAGATCAAAGTCAAGATTAGAGTGGTGCTGGAAAAGCACAGCAGGTCAGGCAGCATCCGAGGAGCAGGAAAATCCTGATGAAGGGGCTTTTGCGTGAAAATTCGATTTTCCTGCTCCTTGGATGCTGCCTGACCTGCTGTGCTTTTCCAGCATCACTCTAATCTTGACATTAGGCCTTTCAAACCTGCACCACTATTCAGCATGATCACGGCTGATCATCCAACTCAAGTGTTCCCATTTTCTCCCTATTTCCTTGAGCTCTAAGGACTATACCTGACTCCTTCTTGAAAACATTCAAAGTTTTAACCTCAACTGCTTTCTGGGAGAGAGAAGTCTCCCAGGCGCTCCACCCTCTGGGTGAACCTGGTGAATTGGTGACTGCACTCGGTATAGTGTGTATGACGTGAAGGACATGGTGCTAAAGTGTTCCAGGGTTGTCCTTTTTGGAGCCCTTGGCCAGGAGCAGAATCATTCACTGAGCACCCAACAATCTGTGACTGAAACTATTGTGTCGCGTGGGCATAGAGGAACACCTAAGCCAGCAAAACTTCATGAATGGGAATGGTTCAATCATGCATTTGATTTATTTATATCTCAGAAACTGACTGACTTATAATCGTCTGCAGATTCTATACCATTGACTGGGATCCAATCAGCTGCTGGTGATTATTGCAATTCCAGTGGGACTTAGTGGAAAGGATAGCCACAGACTGCATTTGATTCATAAATATTTCCTGAAAATAAATGAATTTATTAACGGAGTGTAGGGTTCATCTATCAATTTTTTTAATTATAACTTGTATTTCAAAATATAATATTGTTTACTGATTGTTGTTAGTTTAATGAAGGCCACTTCAATTATCTTCTGATGTTCAAACCCACCAATAATTGCTGATACATCTCACAGGCAACTAGGGAGGGGCGTCACATTCCAAGAGCACATAATGGAAAGAATACTTCTAATGCCGTCATTGTGTTGCAATTTCACTTGAATCACAACATTGTGGCTTCAAACCACACCCTGGAGGCATGAGCCTTTAATGCAGAGATGACACTCTTATGCAGAACTGAGGGAGTGTTGGAGGCAGTGTGCTTTAAAGTACACTGAGACACCCCCAGCACCAGCAGCACCTTCCCCATCTCCCCAGCCCCCTTGCTCTCTGAGGCAGATGTGGCACGATCGGCAGGAGTTCTCAAAGTCCTGAGTGATTATAATCCAACACTGCAAAAGCAGATTGCCTGGTCATCATCACATTGCCACTGAGTAGAGTTTGCTGTGTATAAATTAGCTTCTGCATTTCGTGCATTGTACCGATATATACGCTGCAATAGTCTACTGTTGGCTGTGGAGCACTTTGGGGTGTCCTGAAGTGGTGAGAGATGCTGGAGAAATGCAAGTTTGGTCTTTTCCAATTATAAATTATAAACTTTTTTTCCTATTCATCCATGGAATGTTGGCTGGATGAAGCCAACGCTATTGCCCTCCCTAATTGCTCTTGAGAAGGTGGTAGTGAACTGCCTTCTTGAACCGCTTTTGAAGGGAGGGTGACAGCCAAGTGGGGGGGTACAGTCACTAGGTTATTAATGTTCTGGGGACCTGGGTTTCAATCCCGCCATGGCGGATGGTGGGGCTCAAATTCAAGAAAAGAACATCTGGGTGGCACAGTGGTTAGCAATGCTGCCTCACAGCACCAGGGTCCCAGGCTCGATTCCAGCCTCGGGCAACTGTCTGTGTGGAGTTTGCACATTCTCCCCATGTCTGTGTGGGTTTCCACCAGGTTCGCTGGTTTTCCCCCACAGTCCAAAGATGTGCAGGTCAGGTGAATTGGCCAGGCTAAATTGTCCATAGTGTTAGGTGCATTAGTCAGAGGGAAATGGGTCTGGGTGGGTTACTCTTCAGAGGGTCAGTGTGGACTTGTTGGGCTGAAGGGCCTGTTTCCACACTGTAGGGAATCTAGTCTAATCTGGAATTAAGAATCTAGTGATGACCATGCATCCATTGGCAATTGTCAGAAAAACTCAAACAGGTTCACTAATGTCCTTCAGGAAAGGAAACTGCTGTCCTTACCTGGTCTGGACAACATGTGACTCCAGACCCTCAGAAATGTCATTGACTCTAAATTGCCCCTTGCAATGGCCTAGCAAGCCATTCAGTTGGATCAGTCGCAAAGTTTCCAAGCTGACACTGTGAAAGTCTGCTGTATAATATCTTGTCATCGATATAGATGATTGTGGTGAATCCAATTCAGAAAACAGATGATGTGACTGAAACACTTGAGCCATAGTTCACAGTCATATAAATGTGTACATATGAATGTGAATGATGTCATTAATCAGTTGTTCACTAGGAATTCTCATCCCCTCCCTTGCTGATAGCAACCACTCCCTGACCCTTCCTCCTAATCACCTCATCAACTTTACCTCACCCATTGTAATAACCACTCAGAGGCTGGTATTCCATCAACAATCACCCTTTATTTACAAATGCGTAGACTTTGACAGCAGCAAAGCCTCTCACTGAGTCAGACATTCAGTTGGCAGTTACGGAGAGAGAGAAATTGATCAGAAACCTTCCCTAGCTGGAGTAAGGAGAGATAAGGAGGGGAGGTGACCATGGGATATTCATCCTTGCATGTCATTCAAAATGTTAATGGAGTCATAAAGTCACACAGCAAGGAAACAGACTGTTCGGTCCAACTACAGTAGTCCATGCTGACCAAAATTCCAATCCAAGCCAGTCCCATCTGCCTGCTCCTGGCCCATATCCCTCCAACCTTTCCTTATCATGCACTTATCCAAATGCCTTTTAAATGTTGTAATTGTACCCACATCCACCACTTCCTCAGGAAGTTCATTCCACACACGAACCACCCTCTGTGTAAAACATTTGCCCCTCGTGTATTTTTTTAAATCTCTCTTCTCTCACCTTGAAAATGTGCCCCGTAGTCTTGATATCCTCCAACCTAGAGAAAAGGCAACTACCGTGAACTCAATCTATACCTCTCACTATTTTATAAGTTTCTATAACGTCGCCTCTCAACCTCCTACACTCCAGTGAAAAAAAGTCCCAGCCTTTCTTTATAACTCCAATCTTCCACACCTGGCAACATACTAATGAATCTTTTCTGAATTCTCTCCAGCTTAATAATATCCTTCCTATAACTGGGCAACCAGAACAGGATTACTCTCTACAGTTGCTGCCAGATCTGCTGAGCATTTCCAGCAATTTCTGTATAGACTTCAGCGAGGCATTCAACAAGGTTCCCCTTGGGAAACTGGTTAGCAAGGTTAGATCTCATGGAATACAGGGAGAACTAGCCATTTGGATACAGAACTGGCTCAAAGGTAGAAGACAGAGAGTGGTGGTGGAGGGTTGTTTTTCAGACTGGAGGCCTGTGAGCAGTGGAGTGCCACAAGGATCGGTGCTGGGTCCTCTACTTTTCATTATTTATATAAATGATTTGTTGTGAGCTTAAGAGGTATAGTTAGTATAGTGTCATTATGCAGATGACACCAAAAGTGGAGGTGTAGTGGACAGCGAAGAAGGTTATCTCTGATTACAACGGGATTTTGATCAAATGGGCCAATGGGCTGAGAAGTGGCAGATGGAGTTTAATTCAGATAAATGCAAGGTGTTACATTTTGGGAAAGCAAAACTTATACACTTAATGGTAAATTCCTAAGGAGTGTTGTTGAACAAAGAGATCTTGGAGTGCAGGTTCATAGCTCCTTGAAAGTGGAGTCGCAGGTAGATAGGATAGTGAAGAAGGCGTTTGGTATGCTTTCCTTTATTGGTCAGAATATTGCATACAGGAATTGGGAGGTCAGATTGTGGTTGTACAGGACATTGGTTAGGCCACTGTTGGAATATTGCGTGCAATTCTGGTCTCCTTCCTATCAGAAAGATGTTATAAAACCTGAAAGGGTTCAGAAAAGATTTACAAGGATGTTGGCCAGGGTTGGAGGATTTGAGCTAGAGGGAGAGGCTTAACAGGCTGGGGCTGTTTTCCCTGGAGCATCGTAGGCTGCGGGGTGACTTTATAGAGGTTTACAAAATTATGAGGGACATGGGTAGAATAAATGGACAAAGTATTTTCCCCTGGGTGGGGGAGTCCAGAACTAGAGGGCAAAGGTTTAGGGTGTGAGGGGAAGGATATAGAAGAGACCTAAGGGGCAATTTTTTCACTCAGAGGGTGATACGTGAATGGAATGAGCTGCCAGAGGAAGTGGTGGAGGCTGGTACAATTGTAACATTTAAAAGGCACCTGGATGGGTATATGAATAGAAAGGGTTTGGAGGGATATGGGCCGGGTGCTGGCAGGTGGGACTAGACTGGGTTGGGATATCTGGTCAGAATGGACAAGTTGGACCGAAGGGTCTGTTTCCATGCTGTACATCTCTATGACTCTATTTCATATTCTATGAGGTCCAGCTGGCTGGCCTTATTACAATCACTGTATCTCATGACCGCCTCCCCTCCTTATCCATCCTTACTCCAGCTCGGGAAAGGTTCGGATCAATCTCTCTCGCTCTCTGTGTCTTCTGATTTCTTTGTCACATAGAAACTGCAAACTGAGAAAAATGTAGCATCCCCAGGTTTGCCTTCTATCAACCTGTTAGTCCCAGTTACTGTGAACATTTTGACTAGTCAGCCAATTAGCCTCCAACAGAACGCTGTTCAAGGTAAGGAGAGACCACTCCCAACCTGCTGAAGAGTGGGAGGGCTTTGGAAACACTGCATCCTCCCACAAACAACTTGCATTGACCGCAGCCTTCACAGTGCCCCCCTCACGTCGCTTCCCTTCCCTCACAGTCAAGCTCCATCTGTCACCTCCGGAACATTCCCTGCAGCTACTGGGACTCAGCACAGGAAATGTTCTCCTACCCAGTGTTTTTTGTGCTTTGTGTTTATTCACTGCCCTTCTATAGCCATTTTATTGCCCCCAGCAATATCTTTGTGCCAATGTTCCAACAACTGGGTGGCTCCGTGGTTAGCACTGCAGCCTCACGCCTCCAGGCACCCAGGTTCGATCCCACCCTCGGGTGTCTGACTGTGTGGAGTTTGCACATTCTCCCTGTGTCTGCAATGGTTTCCTCCCACAGTCCAAAGACTGTGAGGTGAGGTGGATTGGCCGTGCTAATTTGCCCATAGTATCCACAGATGTGCAGGCTAAGTGGATTAGCTATGGGAGACTTAGGGTTACAGGGATAGGGTGGATCTAGATGGGATGCTCTTTGGAGGGTCAGTGTGGACTTGATGGGCGGAATGGCCTGCTTCCATACTGTAGGGGATTCTATAAAGTACATCCTGGTTGACTCCTTCTCAGGCCTGGCCCCAGATTTATTTAAATAAGTTTTCTGCTGATTTTCCAGCACCTGCAGTGTTGAAGCCGGAAACGAATTAAAGGAAGTATTAATCAAACGGGGATAGGGGAGAGGGGAAATGATCAGTCCCTCCTGCCATAATTCATGCTGCTTGCTCATGACTGGTCGAAGAGGCCTTTTGGCCCATCAAGTCTGTAGCAGCAAGTGAGAAATAGCTGACCTTCAATCTAATCCCATTTACCAGCACATAGCCCATAGCCTTATGATATGCCAAGTGCCTATAAAGGTACTTTTTCAAAGGATAGGAAGTAATTTGCCTCTATCACTCTCCCAGACACTAAAACAGCCCTCTGTATCCTACAACCAAGCCAATTTTGAACCCCCTTTTATCAAATTAACCTGTATCCATGTGCACATGCCTTCTCTATGCGTTTACCATGTGGTACCTTGTCAAAGGTTTTGCTGTCATCCACATAAACTACATCAACAGTACTTCCCTCATCTACATGCCTGGCTACCTTCTCAAAAAGGTCAATCAAATTTGTCCAAAAATGTCCAGGTCAGGCTAGATGCATTAGTCAGGGGGAAATGGGTCTGGGTGGGTTACACTTCGGAGGGTCGGTGTGGAATTGTTGGGCCGAAGGGCCTGTTTCCATACTGTAGGGAATCGAATCTAACTTTGTTGGTGATCGGTGAAAATTGTAAAGTGAATACTTTGATGGGATCTTCTCCCTCACCAACAGGGACTGTGCAGAGAGTGAGAGAATTCCCTGGCAGTCATTCAAGTATCATTCAAAAAAAAATTCAAAAACTTGTCCAAAACAGTGCAGCACAATGCGGTAACATTCACCAAGACATTTGCTGGTAATGTGCTCATTCTTCACAAATCAAACATCGATTGAGGATAGATGTGGTGGCAGGAATCTGAACACATCTCCTGTGGTGACAAGGGCAGGTAATGAGGTCACAGCCGAACATGGTGTAGTAAAAAGGAGTCAGGCACTATGAGGAGTTCTTGTAATGCAGTGGTAATGCCCTTACCTCTGAGCAAGGAGGCCTGGGTTCAGGTCCAAGCTGTTCCAGAGGTGTTTAATAAGGAGAGATGATGGCCTAGCAGTGTTGGTGCTAGACTGTTAATCTAGATACCCAGGGAATGTTCTGGGATTCCAGGTTCGAATCCTGCTATGGCAGACAGTAGAATTTGAATTCAAGAAAAGAAATCTGGAATTAATCACAAATCCATCAGAAACACCCCGGCTCACCTGTAGGGAGGAAAACTGCTATCCTTACCTGGCCTGGCCTACATGTGACTCCAGACCCACAGCAATGTGAGTGATTCTTAGCTGCCCTCTGGGCATTAGGATAAATGCTGGCCTAGATCCTGATGCCCACATCCCATGGATGAATTTTTTTTAAGTCTCTGAATTGTTGATTAAAAAAACTACCTCAGGTAGTTTGATACTGTCAGTGTTAGTTTGGGCTTCCCTGAATTCTGCATGCTCCTTTTCTGGTTCCTTGTTCACTCTATATTTCCTGCCCACCTCTCAGACCTGCCAAGCTCCTCTAACATAGACAGAATGAGTCATTGACTGGGCTGTGTCTGATCCCAGGCGGTTTCATTAGCATTATACAATGGAGCCCCTCCATCACCCTCTCTGTGACAAGCTCTGAGTACGACTGAGCCACATTAAACAAAGTATTGGAAAAACGCTTCCTGTGTGCAGGGGAAATGTCTGATTGAGAAAACCGCACCACAAATAAATCAGCTAAAACCTACTGCCAGAGCGACAATGTTCTCTCTGGTTGGAAATCAAAAGAGAAAATCGTTCTGACTAATGTCTTTAATTGCAGCTTCTTACATATCGATCTGTTGTTGTTGCTACTCCCTAACTGTTGCTGATGATTTGATCAGCCTCTCTGGTCAATATTTGTGAAGGGTTTCTGTGGAAGATTGATCAACCAGCATTCTTTCCCCATCTCTTTATCACAAACCTTCAGGAGATGAGACCTTTGTACCTTCTTGTTTGTTTGATTTGGGATTATGGCCAGAATGCCAAAACTGATCTCCAACAGAGTCTTGGATACACTACAGTCAAAGGCTTGGCCACATGGTCTAATCCTGCTTCTAAGTCTCACACAAACTCCTGAAGGCTTCATAGAACATAGAACAATACAGCACAGGGAGTAGGCCCATCAGCCCACAATGTTGTGGCAAATTAAACTAATCCCTTCTGTCTGCCAATGATACACATTAGTCCATCCTTGCATTTTCATGTGCTTCACTAAAAGCCCCTTAAACACCCTAAGTGTATCGGCCTCCACTGGCAGTGTATTCCAGGCACCTACCACTCTTTGTAAAAAGACTTTCCCCTCACATCTCCTATGAACTTCTCCCTTCACCTTAAATGCATGCTCCTGGTATGAGACATTTCAACTCTGGGTAAAAGATTCTGTCAACCCTATCTATGCCTCTCATAATTTTATAAACTTCCTCAGCTTCCATTGCTCCAGAGAAAATAACCTGAGTTTTTCCAGCCTCCCCTTATAGCTCATACTCTCTAATCCAGGCAGCATCCTGGTAAATCTCTTCTGCATCCTCTCCAAAGCCTCCACATCCTTCCTGTAATGTGGTGACCAGAATTGAACACAATACTCTAAGTGTGGCCTAACCCAAAGTTTTATAAAGCTGGAACATGGCATCCTGACTCTTGTACTCAACGTTGGAGAGGGTGGTGCTGGAAAAGCACAGCTGGTGCCAGGGGTGGGGTGTGGGCTGGTGGGGGGTGTGGACCTGATGAGGGAGTTGTAGAGGGAATGGTCTCTCTGGTGCGCTGATAGGGGTGTGGAGGGAAATATATCTCTAGTAGTGGGATCCGTTTGGAGGTGGTGGAGGTGGCAGAGGATGATGCGTTACATGCGGAGGTTGGTGGGATGGAAGCTGAGGATCGGGTGGGGAGAGGGTTGGGGGGGCGTGGAGGTTCTGTCCTTGTTGTATTGGGAAAGGTGGTGTTCAAGGGCAGTGGTGCGTGAAATGGAGGAGATGTGCTGGAGGGCATCATCAACCACGTGGGAAGGTGGTTTTGAGTCCAATCTGACTCCTCATCAGAATGTGAAATACTACAAATAATGAATATGAATATGAGCATTTGATCTCCCAAAGTGCAGCACCTCATATCTACCCAATTAAAATCCATCTGCCATTTCCCCACCCAAATCTGCAACTGATCTATATCCCGCTGTACCCTTTGACAACCTTCTATGTTATCCACAACTCCACTGATCTTTCTGTCATCTGCAAACTTACTAACCATCCATCTACGTGTTCATCCAAGTCATTTGTATAAATCACAAACAGCAGAGATCCCAGTATGGATCCCTGCAGAACACCCACTAGTCACAGACCTTCAGCCAGATAAGCACCCTTCCACCTCCACCCTCTATCTTCTGTAGGCCAACCAATCTTGAAACCAAGTAGCTAACCATGGATTCCATGTATGTTAATCGTCTGGATAAACCTACCATGAGGGTCCTTGTTGAAATCCTTACGAAAACCCATGTAAACAACATCCACTGCTCTACGCTCATCGACCACATTCATTACCTCCTCAAAAAATCTCAAATATGTTAGTATTCACTTTGGAGTTTTCATATTGATTTCAGGCCCTGTGAGAATGTAACCCATGATCACAGCATCTGTGCCAATCAGTGCCTCAAAAAATCACAGGCACAAAGAAAACATAAGATGAGGGAAATCCTAAACCAGCAACTCACCCGAAACACTTCCATTAACCCGTTCTGGCTCTATTTGCAGTGGAACATTCAGGTCAGAGATCAGCTTTAGCAGGCATCTATGGACCCACCGGATCCCAACAAAATTTTCCCAATAAAAACAGAAATAGCCTTAGGAGGTTGACAGGTCTGGCAATGTCTGTGGAGGTGGAAATAGGGTTAAAGGTTTTGAGTCGAAGAGTGTGGTACTGGAAAAGCACAATAGGTCAGGTAGCATCCGAGGAGCAGGAGGATCGACATTTCTGGCATAAGGCCTTCATCAGGAATGAAGCTTGTGGGTCAGGGCTGAGAGATAAATGGGAAGGGGGATGGGGTTGGGGAGAGGTAGCTGGGAAAGCGATAGGTGAATAAAGTTGAGGGAGAAGGTGATAGGTCAGAGGGACGAATCTGGAGAGTGGTGCTGAGTTGGAGGCTTGGGACTGGGATAATGTAGCAGGAATTGAACCCGGGTCTCTGGAGCTGTGAGGCAGCAGTGCTAACCACTGTGACACCGTGCCGAAACAATCTGCAAGGAGGCGTCCTGGCTCCCCAATGTAAAGAAGGCAACGGATGCAGTAGATGACATTGGTAGAGGTACAGGTAAATTTCTGACAGATTTGGAAGGATCCCTTGGGGCCTTGGATGGAGGTGAGGGGAGTGGTGTGGGTTCAGGTTTTGCACTTCCTGCAGTGGCAGGGCAAGGTGCCAGGAGTGGGGTGTGGGCTGGTGGGGAGGTGTGGACCTGATGAGGGAGTCGCAGAGGGAATGGTCTCTCTGGAACGCTGATAGGGTGGGGAGGGAAATATATCTTTAGTGGTGGGGTCCGTTTGGCAGTGGTGGAGGTGGTAGAGAATGGTGCATTACATGCAGAGGTTGGTGAGGTAGAAGGTGGGTGTGGGGGTGGGGATTCTGTCCTTGGTGCGTTGGGAGAGGTGGTTTTCAAGGGCAGTGGTGCGCGAAATGGAGGAGATGTGCTGGAGGGCATCATCAACCACCTGGGAAGGTTGTTTTGAGTCCAATCTGACTCCTCAGCAGAATATGAAATACCCCAAATAATGAACCTGACTATCTTCAACTCGAAGGATGAGCAGAAGAGCCTTGGTCTGTCAAAACTGATGACATTGTACACTATCTAACAAGCATGAAGGATTGCCAACAATAAGACTCCATTAAAAGATGAAAATGAATATTTCAGTTACACTACAGAGGATGCTGCAAATGAGAGCACTCAAAGGGATGGTTGTGGCTCGTGTTTCCTCATTGATCCTGATCCATTGCCAATCATTGACAAATAGATACCAGCCACAATTGTTCAAATTGTGATTGCATTTTAGTACCAGTAGATTACAGAAGATAATGATTTAACCTTTGTAATATCAATATTGCTTAACAGTAATGTGTTGCAAAAGTGCTTTCTTGTCCTAGTTCAGGGCTGAAGACTCGTTTGTGTAAAACCCAATTACAGTCATAGAGTGATACAGCATGGAAACAGACAGTTTAGTCTAACTTTTCCACACCGATCAGATATCCTCAATTAATCTACCCCCATTTGCCAGCATTTGGCCAGTGTACCGCTAACCCCTTCCTATTCATATACTCATCCAGATGCCTTTTAATTGCTGTAAATGTACCAGTCTCCACCACTTCCTCTGGCAGCTCACTCCATACACGCACCACCCTCTGCATGAAAACATCACCCCTTAGGGCCCTTTTAAAACTTTCCCCTCACACTTTTAAACCTATGCCCTCTAGTTTTGGATTCCCTGACCCTGCAAAAAAGACCTGGGCTATTTACCCTATCCATGCCCCTCTCGGATGTTATAAATCTCTATAAGGTCTCCTCTCAGCCTCTGATGCTCCAGGGAAAATAGCTTAAGTCTATTCAACCTCTCCCTTTCGTTTAAACCCTCCTACCCTGGCAACATCCTTCTAAATCTTTTCTGAACCCTTTCAAGTTTAGCAACACCTTTCCTATAGTAGGGAGACCAGAATATAGCAGAATTGAATGCAGCATTCCAAAAGTGGCCGAATCAATGTCCTGTACAGCTACATTATGACATCCTAACTCCTATACTCAATGCACTGCCCAATGAAGGCAAGAGTACCAAATGCCTTCTTCACTATTCTATCTACCTGTGACTCCACCCTCAAGGAACTAAGTGCCTGCACTCGAGGGTCTCTTTGTTCAGTAACACTCCCCAAAACCCTATTCCCTGATTTGCCTTATCAAAGTGCAACAACTCACATTTATCTCAATTAAACTCAATATTAAATCCACAACATTTCTTTAATGTCTTTTGCAGTCAAGGCTACCATGTAACACACACTAACCAAATAATAATGTGGCCATGGATGAAGACCAGCAGTGTGGATGACTCACTGTGGGAAAACATCGAGAATGCTGAGTTTTAGAAGGTAATTTCCAGAACTCAAAGGAAGTCACAATCAACCTATGTGCTGTCCGAGGAATACACAATGATCCTGGCAGTATCTGTGGAGAGACAAGAAGCATAGTGGGCGGCACGGTGGTACTGTGGTTAGCACTGGTGCCTCACAGCGCCTGAGACCTGGGTTCAATTCCCGACTCAGGCGACTGACTGTGTGGAGTTTGCACGTTCTCCCCGTGTCTGCGTGGGTTTCCTCCGGGTGCTCCGGTTTCCTCCCACAGTCCAAAGATGTGTGGGTCAGGTGAATTGGCCATGCTAAATTGTCCATAGTGTTAAATAAGGGGTGAATGTAGGCGTATGGTTGGGTTGCGGGTCAGTGTGGACTTGTTGGGCTGAAGGGCCTGTTTCCATACTGTAAGTAATCTAATATTTCCCTGGAATTTGTATTTATGTTAAAGTAGGAGCAAGCGAGGACTGCAGATGCTGAAGATCAGGTTTGAAAAGTGTGGTGCTGGAGAAGCACAGCCGGTCAGCCAGCATCTCCTGCTCCTCGGATGCTGTCTATTTTGGAGTGTCTATTTTAGGAGGTTCTTGGAGATTATCCAAAATATTTTCATGCAGCTTACTTCTGGAACGATGTACCTCCACAGGCCTCATTCCTGTGTGCTCAGCACGGGTGGAAGTGCACACTATAGCCACTAACACTAACAGCTGTGCCAGCCCCTTTGATGTCACTCAGTCCCGTCTTTTTGAGTGATTGGGGAAGAACAGCCCCGAGCAGGACAGAGGGGGCCAGGAGAGGTGGGAGGCAGCCTGATATTCTGCTGATGCGGTGATGCTGAGACTGCCCAGCAACCCAACACAATTCATGGTGATGTTCTGCACTGCTCTCCTGTTACCTCCACCATGATCATTTTCTTCATATACTGCAGCCTCTACCCTTTTGCAAACATACGAATAAGGAATAAGAGTGGGCCACATGGGTGTCTCAGCTTGATCCGCCATTCATTAAGATCATGTCTGATCTGATTTTAACCTGACCTCTACAGCATATCCCTGATAATATTTCATCCCCTCCACAACCAAGAATCTATCTGCCTCTGCCTTAAACGAATCGAACAATTCTGCCATCTACTGCTTTTTGAGGAAGGGAACTACAAAGACTCATAAACCTCTGAGAAAATAAAACTTCTCGTCTCTGTTTTACATCTACAGATGTGGCCTCACCAATGTCCAATAAATCATAGCACCCCTTCAGTGTGGGAGCAGGCCATCTGGCCCGTCGAATCCACCTCAACCTTCTGAAGAGCGTCCCACTTTCCTCCCCTTTCCCTGTAAGGTCACATTTCCTGTGGCTAACCCATCTAGCCTGCACATCCCTGGACACTCTGGGCAATTTCCCATGGCCAATCCATCTAGCATAAACATATTGGGATGATGGGAGGAAAACGGAGCACTCAGAGGAAACCCATAGAGATCCTGTGAGAATGTGCAAATTCTACACAGTCAGTTACCCAAGGGTGGAATCGAACTCAGGTCCCTGGTGCTGTGTGGCAGCAGTGTCAACCACTGAGTCTCTGAGCCACATAAAATGTAGTAAAACCTGTTCACTCTTGGATCCCAATTCCTTTACAACAGCAAAAGAACATATACTAGGAGCAAGAATAGATCCAATTAAGAGGAGGTGATATTATTGCTGGAGAATTAATCCAGAAACTCAGCTAATGTTCTGGGAGACTCCAGTTTGAATTCTGCTGTGGCAGATGGTGGAATTTGAATGAAATAATATGTCCAATCATGACAATGAAACTGTTGTCAATGGTCAGACGAAACCCCATCTGGTTCACTCAGCGAAGGAAACTGCCATCCTTACCTGGTCAGGCCTCCATGTGACTCCAGACCCACAGCAATGTGGTTGACTCTTAATTATCCTCAGGGCAATTAGGGATGGGCATTAAATGCTGGGCCAGCCAGTGGTTCCCACTTCCTGGGAGTGAGTAAGAGAAAGAAGAGAAAAAGGCTCCTAAGGCCCACTCTATCATTCTCATCGTCGATCTTCCGCCTCAACTCATTGCCTGGTCTGCAAGTTGCTTGATTCATCACACCTTCCACACAGTTTTCCACCTAGCTGTCCACTCCCTTAATCTGTCTATATCTTTTCACAGCTTCTTTGACCGCTCCTCATGACTTCCATTCACATCTAGCTTTGCTCAATGTGCAAACTCCGATCAACTTCACTCAACCTCTTTGTTGAAGTTATTAACATAGAGTGGAAAGTAACTGAGGTCCGAGCACTGACTTTACCAGCGTTCCATTAATCACTGTCTGCCAACTGAAAAATGCCCGTTTATCCTTCTCTCTCCTTCCTGTCCATTAATTCAATCCTCTATCATTGCAAATATATGACCCCCAAATCCATGAGTCTTTATCTTGTATCCAAATTTTTTGTGAGGAACCATATCTAATGCTATTTTGGAAATTCAAGTATACTGCATCTACTCATTCTCCCTTATCTATCCTGCATGATAATAAGAATTTATTTTTCATAAAACCATGCTGACTCTGTCTGATCATGCTATTATTTTCCAAGTGCATTGCTAAGACTGGCTTTGTAATTGATTCCAGCACTTTCTTGATTATTATATTAAACTAATGGACTGGGTGTTCTTTGTACTTTCTTTCACTCCTGTTGAAATATGTTTGTAAAGTGAGAGTCTGTTGGGACCGTACTAGAATCGAGGTGATTTTGGAAAACCATACCTAATGCACACACTATAGAATAGAAGCCCTACTGTGTAGAAGCAGGCCCTTCAGCCCAACACATCCATGTTGACCCACTGAAGAGTAACCCACCCAGACCCATTCCCCTACCCTATTACTCAACACTTACCCCTGACTAATGCACCGAAGCTACACATCCCTGAACACTATGAGCAATTTAGCATGGCCAGTTCACCTAACCTGCACATCTTTGGTCTGTGGGAGGAAACTCGACCATCCAAAAGAAACCCAAGCATACAGTCATTGAGTCATAGAGATGTACTGCATGGAAATAGACCCTTCGGTCTAACCAGTTCATGCCGACCAGATATCCCAACCCAATCTAGTCCCACCTGCCAGCACCCGGCCCACATCCCTGCAAACCCTTCCTATTCATATACCCATCCAAATGCCTTTTGCAATTGTACTAGCCTCCACTACTTCCTCTGGCAGCTCATTCCATACACATACCACCCTCTGTGTGAAAAAGTTCCCCCTTAGGTCTTTTTTATATCTTTCCCCTCTCATCCTAAACCTATGCCCTCTAGTTCTGGACTCCCCAACCCCAGGGAAAAGACCTTGTCTCTCTTTCGATTCTTTAGATTACTTACAGTGTGGAAACGGGCCCTTTGGCCCAACAAGTCCACACTAACCCTCCGAAGAGCAACTCACCCAGACCTATTTATCCTATCCATGTCCCTCATAATTTTGTAAACCTCGATAAGGTTACCCCTCAGCCTCCGACGCTCCAAGGAAAACAGCCCCAGCCTGTTCAGCCTCTCCCTATAGCTCAAATCCTCCAACCCAAGCAATATCCTTGTAAATCTTTTCTGAACCCTTTCAAGTTTCACAACATCTTTCCGATAGGAAGGAGACCAGAATTTCACGCAATATTCCAACAGTGGCCTAACCAATGTCCTGTACTGCCGTAACATGACCTCCCAACTCCTGTACTCAATAGTCTGACCAATAAAGGAAAGCATACCAAATGCCTTCTTCACTCTCCTATCTACCTGCAACTCCACTTTCAAGGAGCTGTGAACCTGTACTCCAAGGTCTCTTTGTTCAGCAACACTCCCTAGGACCTTACCATGAAGTGTATAAGTCCTGCTAAGATTTGCTTTCCCAAAATGCAGCACCTCACATTTATCTGAATTAAACTCCATCTGCCACTTCTCAGCCCATTGGCCCATCTGATCAAGATCCCTCTGTCTTCTATCTTTGAGCCAGTTCTGTATCCAAATGGCTAGTTCTGTGTTCATCCCTGTAAGCAGACACAGGGAGAATTTGCAAACTCCTCACAGACAGTCGCCCAAGGCTGGAATCAAACCCAGGTCCCTGGCACTGTGAGGTGACACTGCTAACCACTGAGCCACCATGCCAGCCCACACTATCTGGACAGCCACCTTTTTTTGAGCTATCCTGGGCCAGGGACTCAAATCCTGGGCATTGGTTCTGCTCCTAGGCTGAACCCTCAGCTCTGCCCCAAACACAGAGGCCCACCCCGGCCTTGCACAATAGTGGCCTCACCTCTGACCCAAGAACATGGGAAACAGGAGCAGGAGTAGGCCATCTGGTCCATCAAACCTGCTCCACCATTCAATAAGATCATGGCAGATCATTTTGTGGACTCAGCTCCACTTCCCCACCCGCTCGCCATAACCCTTAATTCCCCTACTGTTCAAAAATCTATCTGTCTTTGCCTTAAAAACATTGAACGAAGTAGATTCAACTGCTTCACTGGGCAGGGAATTCCACAGATTCACAACCCTTTTGCGTTCAGAAGTTCCACCTCAACTCAGTCCTAAATCTACTCTTCCTTACTTTGAGGCAATGTCCCCTAGTTCTAGTCTCACCCACTAGAGGAAACAACCTCCCTGCTACCTCCCTTCATAATTTTCAATGTTTCTGTAAGATCCCCCTTCATTCTTCTAACGTTTAATGAGTACAGTTCCAATCTACTCAATCTCTCCTCATAAAGAAACCCAATGAACTCCAGAATCAATCCTGCACAGCATGGCCCACCCGAGAGCCCCACGACCTGATTATTGAGCCCTGAATTAGCTCTCATCCCCAGACCCTGAGACTATCACATCCTGGGCATTTGTTGGTTTTTAGTTCCTCAAGTTTCATTAATATATTTGACAGAATGTTCCTCATACTTATCATCTCATTGGTTAACCAATACTGGTAAGGACAACAGCTGTCAGATATTTGTTTTCCTAGTTTGTTGCAATAGCTGCATGTTAACACCTTGGAATTCAGGTACGTTACCATCTAGAATCCTCTGAATGCAACGATGTCCCAAACCCTCACTCTTCAAAATAAATCTTTTTTTCTTTCTTTTTTTGTCAAAGTGGGTAATTTCATCTTTTGTCACATTGTATCCCCTTTGGTGTGTTCTTCATTCATCCCACCTAACTCTCTCTGCAGCCCCGGTGGAGTCTTAACTTATCACCCAACTTTGTATCATTAGCAAACTTGGATACAATACTCTGAGTCCTCTCATCTAAATCATTAATATCGATTGCACAGAGCTCTGACCTGCCACTGATCCATGCTATATCCCATCCTGGGGGTTACTATTCAGCCGGGACTAAATTGGACCAACCATCAATACTGTGGCTGCTAGAGTAGGTCAGGGATGGGAGCTCTGAAGCAAGTGACTCATGTTGTATCAACAATATCTGTGAAGAGAGAAACGGAGTTAATGTTTTGAGTCCAATGTGATCATTATTTGGGTTCGGAATAAGAGTTATCTCAGACTCAAAATGCTATCTCTGCTTTTTCTCACCACAGACATATCGAGTTTCTCCAGGAATCTCTGATTTATTTCAGATTTACAGCATTCATGACACTTTGTTTTTATTTATTCAGGATAAAGCAGCCTACATAATCAACTCCCTGTCTACCAAATTAAACATCCACTCCCTCCACCATCAATGCTCAGTCACAGCAGTGTGTACCAGCTACAAGGTGCATTGCAGAAATTCACCTAAGCTCCATTGATAGCACCTTTCAAACCCAAGATCTCTGCAATCTAGAAGAATGATACAAAAGCAGCAGAAAAATGGCAACACCACCACTTAGCAAGTTCCCCTCCAAGCCACCCACCATCTTGACTTGTTGTTTCTTCAGTGTCGCTGGGTCAAAATCCTGGAATTCCCTCCTTCAAGGGCATTGTGGGTCTACCCACAGCACATGGACTGTAGCGGTTCAATAAGGCAGCTCACCCCCACCTTCTCAAGGACAATTAGGGACGGGCAATAAATACTGGCTGAGCTACCACAATGCACATTCCATGGAATAAAATATGGCAACAACTCAGCCAACCTGAAATATCCCCTTTTTATTCTCTATTTATGACCATCAACCTACACTTATGTGCTATGTGTTAATGTTACCCTCAATTTCATGAGTTCTAGTTTATGTGGCAGCTTCCCATATGTTTTCTGTAAACATAAATATGCCACATACTCTGCTCACCAATTATTCACCGTATTAGTCGCATCCTGAAAAACCTCAAACAGATTGTCAGTCAGGATAGGTCCTGATAAGACAAAGATCCCAGAATTTGAAGTCATCAGATTTGTCATCTCAAAGTGCTTGAACATCAAATATATTTTGAGTGTATTTCAAGCAGACCAGATGGGCTACACCCCTCAGTGTATAGCTGAGGAAATTGCAGAGGAATTGGTGGTAATCTTTCAGGAATCATTGGAATCAGGGAGGTCCGAGAGGACTGTAGAACAGCTAATGTAACACCAGTGTTTAAAAAGGGGGACAGCAGACAGGAAACGATAGGCCAGTTAGCTTGACCTTGGTCATTTTACAATCCATTATTAAGGATGAGATTGCAGAGTATTTGCAAGTGCGCTGTAAGATAGGGCCGAGTCAGCAAGGCTTCATCAAGGGGATGTTGTGCTTGACAAATCTGTTAGAATTCTTTGAGGAGATATTGAGCATGTTAAACTAAGGCCAGTGGATGTCATAGTCATAGAGATGTACAGTACGGAAACACATCCTTCGGTCCAATTTGTCCATGCCGTCCAGATATACCAACCCAATCTTGTCCCACCTGCCAGCACCCGGCCTATATCCTTCCAAAGTCTTCCTTTCATATACCCATCCAGATACTCATGGAATACAGGGAGAACTAGCCATTTGGATACAGAACTAGCTCAAAGGTAGAAGACAGAGGGTGGTGTTAGAGGGTTGTTTTTCAGACTGGAGGCCTGTGATCAGTAGTGTGCCACAAGGATTGGTGCTGGGCCCATTACTTTTTGTCATTTACATAAATGATTTGGATGCAAGCTCAGAGGTACAGTTAGTAAGTTTGCAGATGACACCAAAATTGGAGGTGTAGTGGACAGCGAAGAGAATTACCTCAAATTACAACAGGATCTGGACCAGATGGGCCAGTGGGCTGAGAAGTAGCAGATGGAGTTTAATTCAGATAAATGTGAGGTGCTGCATTTTGGGAAAGCAAATCTTCGCAGGACTTATACACTTAATGGTAAGGTCCTAGGGAGTGTTGCTGAACAAAGAGACCTTGGAGTGCAAGTTCATAGCTCCTTGAAAGTGGAGTCACAGGTAGATAAGATAGTGAAGAAGGCATTTGGTATGCTTTCCTTTATTGGTCAGAGTATTGAGTATAAGAGTTGGGAGGTCATGTTGTGGCTATACAGGACATTGGATAGGCCACTGTTGGAATATTGCATGCAATTCTGGTCTCCTCCCTATTGGAAAGATGTTGTGAAACTTGAAAGGGTTCAGAAAAGATTTACAAGGATGTTGCTTGGGTTGGAGGATCTGAGCTACAAGGAGAGGCTGAACAGGCTGGTGCTGTTTTCCCTGGAGCGTTGGAGGCTGAGGGGAGACCATATAGAGGTTTTCAAAATTATGAGGGACATGGATAGGATAAATAGGCAAAGTCTTTTCCCTGGGGTCAGGGAAGTCCAGAACTAGAGGGCATAGGTTTAGGGTGAGAGGGGAAAGATATAAAAGAGACCTAAGGGGCAACTTTTCACGCAGAGGGTGGTACGTGTATGGAATGAGCTGCCAGAGGATGTGGTGGAGGCTGGTAAAATTACAACATTTAAGAGGCATTTGGGTGGGTCCATGAATAGGAAGGGTTTGGAGGGATATGGGCCGGTGTTGGCAGGTGGGACTAGATTGGGTTGGGATATCTGGTCGGCATGGACGGGTTGGACCGAAGGGTCTGTTTCCACGCTGTACATCTCTATGACTCTATAAATATTGCAATTGTACCAGCCTCCACCACTTCCTCTGGCAGCTCATTCCATACACGTACCACCCTCTGTGTGAAAAAGTTGTCCCTTAGATTTCTTTTATATCTTTCCTCTCAGCCTCCAACGCTCCAGGGAAAACAGCCCCAGCCTGTTCAGCCTCTCCCTATAGCTCAAATCCTCCAACCCTGGAAACATCCTTGTAAATCTTTTCTAAACCCTTTCGAGTTACAAAACATCTTTCCGATAGGAAGGAGACCAGAATTGCACGCAATATTCCAACAGTGACCTAATCAATATCCTGTACAACTGCAACAAGACCTCCCAACTCCTGTACTCAATACTCTGATCAATAAAAGAAAGCATACCAAACACCTTCTTCACTATCTTATCTTCCTGCGACTCCACTTTCAAGGAGTTATAAACCTGCACTCCAAGATCTCTTTGCTCAACAATACTCTCTAGGACCTTACCTTTAAGTGTATAAGTCCTGCGAATGCAGCACCTCACATTTATCTGAATTAAACTCCATCTGCTACTTCTCAGCCCACTGGCCCATCTGGTCCAGATCCTGTTGTAATTTGAGGTAACCCTCTTCGCTGTCCACTACACCTCCAATTTTGGTGTCATCTGCAAACTTACTAACTGTACTCTTAAGCTTGCATCCAAATCATTTATGTAAATGACTGCTCACATCCAAATCATTTATGTAAATGATGAAAAGTAGTGGACCCAGCACCAATCCTTGTGTCACTCCACTGGTCATAGGCCTCCAGTCTGAAAAACAACCTTCCACCACCACCCTCTGTCTTCTACCTTTGAGCCAGTTCTGTATCCAAATGGCTAGTTCTCCTTGTATTCCGTGAGTTCTAACCTTGATAACCAGTCTCCCATGGTCGAACGCCTTACTGAAGTCCATATAGATCACATCTACTGCTCTGCCCTCATTAATCCTCTTTGTTACTTCCTCAAAAAACTCAGTCAAGTTTGTGAGACATGATTTCCCACGCACAAAGCCATGTTGACTATCCCTAATCAGTTCTTGCCTTTCCAAATACATGTACATCCTGTCCCTCAGGATTCCCTCCAACAACTTGCCCATCACTAACATCAGGCTCACTGGTCTATAGTTCCCTGGCTTGTCCTTACCACCCTTCTTAAACAGTGGCACCACGTTAGCCATCCTCCAGTCTTCCAGCACCTCACCTGTGACTATCGATGATTCAAATATTTCAGCAAGAGGCCCAGCAATCACTTCTCTAGCTTCCCACTGAGTTATCAGGTACACCTGATCAAGTCCTGGGGATTTTTCCACCCTTATGCATTTCCAAGCATCCAGCACTTCCTCCTCTATAATTTGGACCTTTTGCAAGGTGTCACTATCTATTTCCCGACAGTCTATATCTTCCATACCCTTTTCCACAGTAAGTGATCTACTTGGATTTCCAGAAGGCCTTTGACAAGGTGCGCATCGGGGGCTGCTAAATAAGACAAGAGCCCATGGTATTAGGGGCAAGGTACTGGTATGGAGAGAGGATTGGCTGACGGGCAGAAAGCAGAGAGTGGAGATAGTGGGGTCTGCTTCAGGATGGTAACTGGTGACTAATGGAGTTCCACAAGGATAAGTGTTGGGACCAGAACTATTCATGTTATACATTAACAATCTGGACAAAGGAGCTAAGGGCATTGTTGCTAAGTTTGCAGATGACACAAAGATAGATGGAGGGCAGGTGGTGTTTTTTTTTTGTAGATATTTTTATTGAAATTTACCATTTTTGCAAATTTACAAAAATAAACAAAACTCTCAAATACAAACATTGATGTACAATTAAATCATATATACAATAGTCATAATTTAACAAAGAAAAGAGAAAGAAAGAAAACAAAAAAAGAAAAAAAAAGAAACGAAGAAAGAAAGAAAAAAAAACTCAACTTTCTACTAATCTAACCTATAACTAACCAGAGTGTATACCTAAGTCTCTTACATGCTCGGAATGTATAAACATCAAATATAATAAAACCCGTATTCGCGCAGGATTCCTCTCCCAAGGGGCCCCGGAGCAGCCCGGTCTGAAATCTTCACTAAATAGAAGCCCTTGTTAGGATAGCCGAAATATCTGCATTTATATAATTCAAAAAGGGCTGCCATATTTTATAAAATAATTCAGTCTTTCGGTGCACCATATTTGTGAGGAAGTCAAGGGGGATATATTCCATAATTAATCTGTGCCAATTTGAAAGTCCAGGGGGGCCCTCAGCCACCCAGTTCACCAAAATATTTTTCCTTGCACAGAAAGAGAGAATAGAAAATAGTCTCTTCCCATGCATATCCAGAGATGAGAGGTTCGAAAAGCCCAAAAGGAGAGATACAGGGTCCACCCTAATTTCCGTTCCTAAAATTTCTGTCAGGGTATTTGCCACTTTAGTCCAGTATCTGCGGATTTTCTGACAAGTCCACAGACAATGTACAAGAGTACCCACCTCTATTTTGCATTTAGGACACTTTGGAGATGCTCCTGCCTTAAATTTTGCCAGTCGAGCCGGAGCTATATGGGCCCTATGAAGTATCTTTAGTTGGATAGCCTGAGTTCTGTTACAGATAGCAATTCTTCTAGCATTTTCCCAAATGTCATTCCACATATCCTCAGAGATTTCTAGCCCCAAGTCCTGCTCCCACGTTTTAAGCAGGTCATCCATGTCTCCTGAGACTCCATCATGTAGCAAATGGTATATAGTACTAACGGAGGATGCCCCCGCTGGTCGTAAGACATTACGTTCTCTGTCTGATTTATAAAAGATTATCTATTAATGTAGACTTCCTCTGTATATAATCTCGAACTTGGAAGTATCGAAAGAGATCCCCATTAGGTATTCCGAATTTCAGACGCAGCTGCTCAAAGGACATCAGGATCCCATCTTTAAATAGGTCCCCTAAGCATGAGATGCCCCTGGATCTCCAGAGTTTAAAGGTGGCATCTGTAATCCCCGGTTGGAATCCCCATGTGCCTACTATTGGTGCATGGGGGGATGTTTTATGTGACTTACCCTCATTTTGCCGCATTATATTCCAGGCCTTAATTGTGTTTAATATTATGGGATTTTTACAGTGGTCTGTAATGATTTTCCTCTTATTTGAAAATAAAAGGTTAATAAGTGGGTATTTTACTTGGGAGGCTTCGATATCCAGCCAAATTGATTGTGGATCAGATGAAACCCAATCAGCTATGTAACTTAGTAGGGAGCTTAACTGATATTTCCTAAAGTCTGGGAAGTCCAGTCCTCCCTTTGCCTGTGGAAGCTGTAGCTTCTTCAGCTTAATAAGGGGCCGTCTATGGTTCCAAATAAAGGAGCCCAACCAGCCATATAATTTACGTAGGGCTAGCCTTGGCAGCATCAACGGGAGCATTCTCATAGGATATAAGAGACGGGGCAGAACATTCATTTTAATTAATGCTATTCTCCCTAGCCAGGAAATCGGAAGGTCTCTCCATCGCTGGAGGTCCTGCCTTATCCTTTCCATTAATTGTACAAAATTAGCCCTATACAGCTGATCAAATACTGGCGTGATAAAAATACCTAAATATAAGAAGCCCTCCAGGGACCAACGGAAGGGAAAAGGGGATCCGTCCATTAAGTGGGGTATCATAGCCAGACCACCCATTGGCATGGCTTCCGATTTTGAAAAATTAATTTTATAGCCTGAGAATGCACTAAATGTATTAATAACTTGAATTAGACGAGGCACTGACATTAAAGGATTACTGAGGAATAAGAGAACGTCATCTGCATAGAGGGTAATTTTGTGTTTACCTGTACCAATCCTCGGGGCCGTTATATTAGGATCAGTCTGGATGGCTTCTGCTAATGGTTCGATTATCAGTGTAAACAACAATGGTGAGAGAGGACATCCTTGACGGCAGCCCCTACCCACACTGAAGCCATCCGATCTTAACCCATTAGTAATAACAGCTGCTTTGGGGTCATTATACAATGTTGAAACCCATTTGGTAAACACCTGTCCAACGCTAAACCTTTCCAATGTGTAAAATAAATATGACCATTCAACCCTATCAAATGCCTTTTCCGCATCCAATGAAATTACTACTCCTGGTATCTTTCCCTGATGACAGGCTTGGATCATATTCAAGACCCTTCTGATATTATTGGATGATCTGCGGCCCTTAATAAATCCCGTCTGGTCCTCCTTTATAATATATGGCAGTACCCTTTCTAGTCTTAGTGCTAACATTTTTGAGAGAATTTTAAAGTCTACATTTAGTAAGGATATTGGTCTGTAAGATGCACAATCTTCTGGGTCTTTTCCTTTTTTGAGGATAAGAGAAATATTTGCTTCTTTCAGCGTGGGCGGGAGACAGACCTGACTATGCGCAAAATTATACATATCCATAAGTGGGTCAACCAATATTCCTGTAAATTCTTTATAGAATTCAGCTTGAAAACCATCCGGGCCCGGTGCTTTTCCGCTCTGAAGTTGCCTAATTGCCTCAAGTATTTCTTGGACTGTTAAAGGGGTATTTAGGGCCGACACCTGTTCCGGAGTCAGGCCCGGGAAGGTCAAATTTTTAAAAAATGACTGCATCCTCCTAATCCTATCTTCACAATCCTGCGATCTATATAGTTCAGAATAAAATTCTTTAAAGGTCGCATTGATCTTATTATGATCATGAGTCAGGGTACCTGTACTTTCCTTGATGGTCGGAATAGTTTGAGGGGCTTTCTTTTTCTTTGCAAGAAATGCTAAGTATCTACCCGGTTTGTCGCCATATTCATATAATCTTTGTTTCGCAAATAATATTTCCCTTTTAGCCGTTTGAGTAAGCGCGGTGTTTAAAGCTGTCCTAAGAGCTGTAATCCTCTGCAATTTTGTGATAGAAGGTCTATCAGCGTATGCTGTTTCGGCTGCTTTTAGGCGAGCTTCGAGCAGACGCTGTTGCTCTCCCTTCATTTTCCTCTGGGTCGCTGAATAGGAGATGATCAAACCTCGTGCATAAGCTTTGATGGTCTCCCACATCATTGACGGATTGCTAGCCGTACCAGTATTAATTTCTAAAAAAGTTTTAAGTTCTTGGGAGAAGTACTTTAAAAATTTGCTATCTTTTATCAGGAAGGGGTCCATACGCCAATGCCGAGCGGATGTCCTATTGTTCTTTACCTTAGTTTCCATGTATACAGCGGCATGGTCAGAGATTGCTATAGTACCTATTTTACAGGTTGCTATAGAGTTTAGAAAAATCGATGGGGCAAAAAACATATCAATTCTTGTGTGACATTTATGTGGATTAGAGTAGAAAGAAAAATCTCTACCCTGTGGATGGAGACATCTCCATACATCTACCAATCCTAATTCTTTATTCAGGTCCGCCAGTTGTCTAGATCTGGGAGATACTCCAGCGGCACTCTTGGGAATCCTGTCTATTTCCGGATCCATAATACAATTAAAGTCTCCCCCTATAATTGTATGACGGACACCAAAGGCCATCAGTTTTGAAAAAGCTTCCGTTATGAATTTAAAGGGGTGTGCCGGGGGGCAGTATACATTTAAGATCCCATATTCCTCTCCATTTATGAGGGCTTTAATCAAAATTTATCGTCCAGATTCGTCTTTTATCTGATTTAGAATTTTCAAAGGGAAGTTCTTCCGGACAAGGATAACCACTCCCCTGCTTTTTGAATTAAAAGAAGAAAAAATGGCCTGATCAAATCCGCCCTGTCGTAATTTTAAGTGTTCTTTATCCGACAGGTGTGTCTCCTGTAGGAGAGCTATATCAACTCTCTCCTTCTTAAGATTTGATAATATTTTCTTCCTTTTAACTGGCGAATTACTCCCCCTGACATTCCAGGTGCACCACTTAACCGACTGTTCAGCCATAATCATCTGGACAGATCCGAGACCCCTCGGGAGGGGAAACCCTATCTAGAACATCCCGAGCATGGAGCATACAAGATTTACAAAAGTAAAGACTCTCTGATACACTCAAAACAATATAACAAAAAACTCTTTCTAAGTATAAAAAATATAAAACATTCCGAATTGGAGATTTTCTCCCTTGTCCCCAGGGAGCGTCACTTCCTCTCCCACAGTCCATCTTACCCTCTTCCAACCAGTGCCCCACCCTTGACCCAGGTGTTCCTCAATAAAATGAGGAGAATTCAAATATAATATAAAGCTAGAGTTAACAGTGAACACCCCACCCCCACCCACACCCACATCTAAATATATTTGGGAATATTAATACCATATATAACTATAAGATTACAATCTCAACATGTAATACTTAAATATAATACCACAAAATAACAGGGGAAAGAAAAACAACCCCGCTCCTAAAAACAGAAGTAAGATAGAATAAGGTAACCACCTCTCCCCATCAACATTAACCAAACGCCCCAACATATATATATATACATACACACATAGGGGGAAAGATAAGAAAAGATGAAGGGATGTAAACCAAAATAATGGGAAAGGCAGACCAACGTCCACAATCTCTTACAGTTTATTTAAGAGAGTCCAAGAATTCCTTAGCCTTCTCTGGTGATCCAAAGTTATATATGGATCCTTCGTGGCTAAGGCGTAGCGTCGCTGGATATCGTAAGGAGTACTGAATATTTAAGTCCCTTAAACGCTTCTTCACCTCATCGAATGCCTTCCTCTTTCGGACCAAAGCTGGGGAAAAGTCCTGGAACAGCATGATCCTGGATCCTTTGTGGGTCATAGCTTGGGGATCTTTTCCCAGATTTCTTGAGGCTTCCAGGAGCATCTGCCTCTCCCTATAGCTCTGCAGCTGGAACAGGGCCGGGCGTGGGCGCTAGGTTGAGCCGGGCCCACGTACTGTGACCCGGTAGGCCCATTCTACCCTTACCTGGCCTGATCCATTATGCAGATTTAAAAGTTGTGGCAGCCAATGCTCTAAGAATGCTGTCAGCTGACCTGCCTCTTCCTGCTCGGGCAGGCCGAACAACCGAATATTTTTTCTACGACATCGATTTTCGAGGTCATCAATGTGGTTTTCTAGGTTCTGGACTCGATTCTCGAGAAAACGGATGTGGTCGGCTGCCGATTTTATCGCAGTCTCTGAGGCTGCGGCCTTCGACTCCACCTCTCTGACTCGGCACTCCAATTCCTGAATGTCTCTGCCCTGCTTCTGCAGCTCGGCTGATAGTGCTTCTCTGCTCTGCCGAGACTCATCGATAAAAGCATCAATCTTCGCCTCCCACCTGGCAAACATCTCCTCAAAGCTCATCTTCATTGGTAAATCTCCTGAAGCAGCTGAAGACACCTTTGTTGCAGATGAAGAGGGAGAGGGTGGGGGAGGGGTCCCTGTTTTCTTAGAGCCGCCTGTTCCCTTCCCTTTACTCATTTTCCAGCTAGTATTAGACTATTTAAATGTACTAATAGGTAACTATTTAAGGTTAACAACTATTATAAATGGTTTAGTGAGTGTGGTGGGGGTGGATAGCCCACTTTTCCCAAGTTTTGGGTAGAGCACTGTGGACTCAGTCTTGCTGGGTCGCCGCCATCTTGGATCCCCCCGGGCAGGTGGTGTTAAGGAAGTGGGGGGGGTGGGGCGGCAGAAGGAGTTGGAGAGGCTGGGAGCATAGGCAAAGAAATAGCAGATGGAGTACTGAGTAGGAAAGTGTGAGGATATGGACTTTGACAGGAAGAATGGAGACATGGACTATTTTCCAACTGGAGAAAGACTTCAGAAATCTGAAGCACAAAGGGACTTAGGAACCTAATTCAGGATTCTCTTAGGGTTAATATGCAGATTCAGTTAGCAGTTGGGAGGGTAAATGCAATGTGATCATTCATTTCATGAGGGCTAGAATACAAGAGCAGGGATGTACTGCTGAGGCTGTATAACGCTCTGGTCAAACTACATTTTGATTATTGTGAGCATTTGTGGGCCCCATATCTAAGGAAGGATGTGCTGGCTTTGGAGGGGGTTCAGACAAGGTTCACAAGAATGATCCCATGGATGAAGAGTTTGTCATATGAGGAGCAGTTAAGGACATGAATGTGTACACGATGGAGCTTAGAAAGATCAGAAGCGTGGATAGAGTGGACATAGAGAAGATGTTTCCACTAGTAGGAGAGACTAGGACCTGAGGGCACAGCCTCAGAATGAAGGGACAACCCTTTAGAACTGAGCTGAGGAGGAATTTCTTCAGCCAGAGAATGGTTAATCTGTGTAACTCATTGCCACAGAAGGGCATGGAGGACAAGTCTTTGAAAGTATTTATGACAGAGATAGATAAGTTATTGGTTTGTAAAGGAATCAAAAGTTATAGGGAGGAAAGTGGGGAATGAGGTTGAGAAACATATCAGCCATGATCGAATGGTGCAATAGACTTAATGGCCAGGTTCTCCTCCTATACCTTATGGTCTTATGGTATTTCTTGAACCTCTCCAGTTCTGCACCTGACTGCAGTGTTGCAGTTAATGTGACACCCTGGGTGAACATTTGCATTATAAATAGTTCTTAAAATTTCACAAATAATATAGTAATATATTGCCCCTCCTTGATTCAAAAGAACTCTCAGTATAAATGATTCAATTATATTTAACAGATGAAGATAATAATTGAGTTTTATAATTAAATTGAATGCATTTGGAGACTTTTAAAGTTTTCTTTATTTTCTCAAAACACTCATTCACAGTATCACTCCAATGGTAAGAAGAGAATAGTGTATCTGTTATTGTCACGTTTACTCCAATACAGAAATACAGGAGTACAGTGAAAAGGTTTACAATGGCTGCTGTAATGTGCCATCTTAGGTACAAGTACTTCAGTACAAATCTTGGATATAAAAGAGGAATAAAAGGAAAAGTAGTAACATTACTTAAAGTGTCTAAAAAATAAGTTAGAAGATAGCTATACCATATTTAAAGGAGTTACATTACAGTCCAGTAAAAGAATTTCAAATAGCAGCAGCTCAGCACATGGTCTGACCATCCGCGCCAGGCCCCAGTCCAGCATCTGTCCCACTCTGCGCCAGGCCCCAGTCCAGCATCTGTCCCACTCTGCGCCAGGCCCCAGTCCAGCATCTGTCCCATTCTGCGCCAGGCCCCAGTCCAGCATCTGTCCCACTCTGCGCCAGGCCCCAGTCCAGCATCTGTCCCACTCTGCGCCAGGCCCCAGTCCAGCATCTGTCCCACTCTGCGCCAGGCCTCCAGTCTTCTCCACACCGACACTCAGCTATACCAAGGTAAACTGCACTGCTCCGGGACCCGCTTCCCTGCGCGCTGTTCTGGGGCTCGCTTCCCCTCGCGCTGTCCTGGGACTCGTTTCCCCTCATGCTGTGGGTAGACACCATTCTTTCAATGTATTTGTAGGTGTCTATTCAATGAGGAGCTGGTCTGGCTCTGAGTTTACACCTCTCCATTCCCATGTGCAATATTTCTCTAATTGTTTCTGTCCAGGAAGAACATTGTTAAATGTACCAATTTCAATGTGATGGGTGTGCACCACCAATAAAAGCAGCGTGACAGCAAGCCATTTGGCCCATTGACCCTCCCAAGAGCATCCCACCCAGACCCAGACTCAGCCCCATACCTTATCCTTGCATTTCTCATGGCAAACCCACTTAGCCTGTGCATCCCTGGACCCTACTTGCAACTTAACATGGCCAATCCATGTCATCTGCATATCTATAAACTGTGGGAGGAAACTGGAGCACCCAAAAGAAATCCACGCAGATACAAGGAGAACGTGCAAACTCCACTCAGTCACCGAGAGGGGAAATGAAGCCGGGTCCCAGGCATTACGAGGCAGCTTTGCTAACCACTGAGCCACCATGCCACCCACAGAACTGTGGTTGTTGTTAACTTGTAATTCCAAAATATGTAGTTTAAAAGAGTGGCTGATACAAACAAAAATAACTAAAGTGGGTCTCTGGAGTGAGAGAGGTGAAGGGACTTTCAAACAACATCCTTTCAAAGAGGGATAAGCAGACTGAACTGTGCTATCTTGTGACTACAACAATTAATAAGGGGTTGATTGCCCCCTGCTCAACAGCAAGCCTTTCCAACAGATTATGTCCCAAACTGTAGACCCATCTTGTGTATCTCCCTCTAATGAATATGGAAGGACAAGGGATAACACACCAGTCTCAACTCTACCAGTGGGGCTATTGGAATTGAAGTCTTTGTGTGTGTAACAGCCTGGGTTTGCACATGAACGGGCTGCAAAGGTCACAGTCAAAGAACTATCGCCATCCCCTCATCACCCCTGTGTTGCAGGTAACAGAAGTCTCTCGTTCTGCATGCTGGTAGCCAGCTAGCTAACAAGCCCGAAAAAGGAACAGGATGGCAAAAGGACTCTGTAGAAATATAGAAAATTAGGAGCAAAAGGGGGCCTTCAAGCCTCCTCTGCAATTCAACATGGTCATGGCTGATCATCCCTCTCAGAATCCTTTTTCCCCATACCCTTTGATCCCTTTATCCCTAAGAACTATATCTCCTCAACCACTTTTTGTGGCAGTGAATTCCATAGGCATCCCCCTCTTTGGAGAAGACATCTGTTCTTATCTCTGTTCTAAATGGTCTACCCCATATCCTTTGACTGTGACCCTTGGTTCTGAATGCCCTGGTCATCAGGAACATTCTTCTTGAGGTTACCTAGTCTAATCCTATTAGATTTTTATGGGTTTCTATGAGAACTCCAGCTCGTTCTTCTCATCTTCAGTGAATATCATCTCTAACTGATCCAATTCTCTTCATGTATCAGTCCTGCCATCCCAGGAATCAGTCTTAAACCTTCGCTGCACTACCTCCATTACCAGAATATCCTTCCTCAGATAAGGAGATCAAAATTGCACAAAATACCCCAGGTGTGGTCTCACCAAGGCCCTGTGTAACTGCAGCAAGATGTCCCTATACATGAATCCTCTCACTGTGGAGGTGAATATGCCATTTGCCTTCTTTACCTGCTGCACCTGCATGCTAACATTCAGCAACTAGTGTATACGGCAGAGGTAGGTACTGCAGATGCTGGAGATTGGAGTCAAGATGAGGGTGGTGCTGGAAAAACACAGCAAGTCAGGCAGCATCCGAGGAGCAGGGATATTGACATTTCAGGCAAAAGCCTGTTTCCTGATGAAGGGCTTTTGTCCAAAACGTCGATTTCCCTGCTCCTTGGTTGCTGCCTGACCTGTTGTGCTTTTCCAGCACCATTCTAACCTTGACTAGTGTACAAGGACACCCAGTTCTCATTTTACCACCCCCATTCCCATGCATTACCATTCAGACAATAATCTGCCTTCCGGTTTTTCTCACCAATACTGGATAACCTCACATTTGTCCACATTATACATCATTTGCCAACTAATTTGAATACAAGAGCAGAGACATCTTGTACTGGGCCTTGGTGAGACCGTGGAATACTTCAACCCCAGGACATCGATGTGGACTTCAACAGTTTCCTCATTTCCCCTTCCCCCACCTCACCCTAGTTCCAAACTTCCAGCTCAGCTCTGTCCCCATGACTTGTCTGACCTCCCTAACTCCTTTTCCACCTGTCCACTCCACCCTCTCCTCCCTGACCTAGCATCTTCATCCCCTCCCCCACTCACCCATTGCACTCTATGCCACTTTCTCCCCACCCCCACCCTCCTCTAGCTTATCTCTCCAAGCTTCAGGCTCTCTGCCTTTATTCCTGATGAAGGGCTTTTGCCCGAAACATCGATGTCGCTGCTCGTTGGATGCTGCCTGAACTGCTGTGCTCTTCAAGCACCACTGATCCAGAATCTGGTTTCCAGCATCTGCAGTCATTGTTTTTACCACCTCGGTGAGACCGTACCGGGTGCACTGTGTGCAGTTTTGGTTTCCCTATGTGAGGAAGGCTGGTCAGGTTGTGGAGGAAATGCAACAAAGGTTTGCCAGATTCATTCCTGGGATGATAGGACTGGCATATGAAGAGAGACGGGATCAGTTTGGACTATAGAAAAAAATCGGGAGGGGTCCTATAGAAACTTACACAATTCTAGCAGGCGTAAGCAGGGTAAATGTAGGAAGTATGATCCCTATGACCGGGAAGTCCAGAGCCAGGAGTCACAGTTTATGAATATGAGGTAAGCCAATTAGGACGGAGAGGTTGTGAAATGCCTTCACCGAAAGAGTGGTGAGCCTGTGGAACTCTCTGCCATAGAAAGCAGGAGGAGAGAAAGCAGGAAGACAGGTTTGAATTGGATGATGAGCCATGACCAGATCGAATGGTAGAGCAGGCTCGAAGGCCCCAATTTGATCTTAGAGGTTCATAGAGCTATACAGCACAGGAAGTGAGTGGGTCTGTGAGTGGGAGGGTTGGTGATCCATCAGGCCAACCAGTCCCTGACAAACATTATCCCAAACAAAACCAGGCCCACCTGCCTGTTCCCTGGCCCATGCCCCTCCAGATCTTTCCCATTCCTGTACCTATCCAAATGTCTTTTAAATTTCACTTCCTCAGGAAAATCATTCCACATGCGAAACACCCTCTGTGTAAAACATTAGCCTCTCATGTCTTTTTAAAATCTCTCTCCTCCCACCGGCCTACCGTTGGTGAGTGGGAGATTTGGTAAGACAGAAGATTGGCGAGTGCAAGGATCTGTGAATGAGAGGGTAAGTGAGTGGGAGGGTCGAGGATATGTATATACTACAGAGCAAGAGTTATAGCAGAAGGAAAGGCAAATATGATGTGATTAGGGAAGATTTAGGATGCATAGGATGGGGAAGGAAACTGCAGGGGATGGGCACAATTGAAATGTGAAGCTTGTTCAAGGTCCTTAATAAGTATGTACCTGTCAGGCAGGGAGGAAGTGGTCGAGCAAGGGAGCCATGGTTTACTAAAGAAGTTGAATCGCCTGTCAAGAGGAAGAAGGCAGCTTATTTTAGGATGAGACGTGAAGGCTCAGTTAGGGCACTTGAGAGTTATATGTTAGCCAGGAAAGGACCTAAAGAGAGAGTTAAGAAGAGTCAGGAGGGGACATGAAAAGTTGTTGACAGGTGGGATCAAGAAAAAACCCTAAAGCTTTCCATAGGTATATCAGGAATAAAAGAATGACTAGACTAAGATTATGGCCAATCAAGGACAGTGGTAGGAAGTGGTGTGTGGAGTCCAAAGAGATAGGAGAGGCACTAAATGGCTATTTTTCGTCAGTATTCACACTGGAAAAAGACAATGTTGTTGAGGCGAATACTGAGATACAAGCTATTAAAGGATATGAGACTAGACAAGGAGGACGTGTTAGCAATTCTGGAAAGTATGAAAATAGATAAGTCCCCTGGGCCAGATGGGATTTATCCTAGAATTCCCTGGGAAGCCAGGGAGGAGATTGCAGAGCCTTTGGCTTTGATCTTTCTGTCATTATTGTCTACAGGAATAGTGCCAAAAGACTGGAGGATAGAAAATGTGGTTCCCCTGTTCAAGAAGGGGAGTAGACACAACCCTTGTAATTAACCCTTGGCGGGAGTAACTATGACTCTCTTAAGGTGCCTGCCGGACACCACCACCATATAGTTACAGCTGTGATTGGTTTTGCGAATTTTGATTTTCACAGTTTAGTCGTGCCTCCTCGCTGGCCTTGCCAGTAACCTGGGTCAACTCTGACCGAGGGCCAAACTGTTAAAATTCGAGTGTTTTTGCCTTGTGGTGAAAGCGATTGTTAAATATATGAGTGCACTAAATCTGCCTTTGGTAGATCAATCCGGTTGGGAAGCCTCCCGGATAAACAACCTCCCCGCTGCTGCGGTTGTAACTACGCGCAGTGTTAAATCAAATATCCGCAGTTACAGAGACACAAGACGTTCCACCTCAACTCTACCAGAGGAGGGGACCGCGATACTGGAGGCTTACCTTGCTCCCTGCGGGGATTCTGGGGTGGCAGCCAGCACCACGGATCCCGAGGGACAGAAGGAAGCAGACGTAACACCCGTGATGGAAAGTGCTGGTAGGACCGCCAATCCTCCAGCGGAAGGAAGCATTATTACTAGAACCTTCTATAATAATTCTTTCCATAAGACAAACAAGAGAACAGTAACTTCACCCCCCAATGACATTAACTTGCTTGGGGAAAAGGACAATGTCAATGTCCTGGATAATAATTCCGAGACTATCGTTGTTCCACCATCACACGATAGAACGACAATTAAAGAGTTCGTAATACACTATCCAGTCGATGGGCTGCTGTGCAAACCTTACAACACACTCTTTCCGAACGTCAGTCTCTTTACACAACATCTAAGGCGCTCGCATCAAACCAAGATCTTTCGAACCAAGTGTTCGCGATGCCAGAAGACAGGTGAATTCCACTCAATTGCCTGTCACTATTCCAAATGCAAAGGTGCGATGCAGACTGTAATGGGAGAGTTTCAATGTGAAGTCTGTGAGGCCAACTTCACAACCAAAAGCGGTCTCAGTCAGCCTGAAAGACATATGCACCCGGAATTGAGGAATAACAAGCGCATAGAGACCAACAAGCCTACAGCAAAAAGACGGAAAGCGGCATGGTCCGAGGAGGAAGAAACCCTCTTGGAACAATTAGAAATAAGCCTCGCTGGCGCCAAGTTTATCAATGTCGAGATTGCTAAAGTCCTAACAACGAAGACCTCCAAGCGGATCTCAGACAAACGCAGGTTGCTCCAGAAGAAATATCTAGCCCAAACCGCTACCCCGACAATCCCTCAAGTGTCCGAGAGAGAGGAGCAAGAGGAGGAAAATGGCTTGGAGGCACCAGTATAGCAACAAGTTCCATATAAAATTCCGGCTACACTCCCTAAACACAGGGAAGTAGATGAACAGATCAGACAGGCCGAGGAACTATTGCAGAAAGCTAATGGTCCACTCTGCATGGCTCAAGCTCGAGGGTTGGTAGATTGTATTACTGACGAAATAAACGGTGGACATAACAGGAAACACCCCCACAGACGGCAAAGAGAGATCAACAGAAAGGCCGAAAAGAAGGGCAACAACAATGGTGCGAGGAAACGTTGTGCCACTAAAAAAGCGGTGTTTACAGACACCCAAGACTTATACCGAACCAACAGGCGCCAGCTAGCCAGAAAAATAATGGGTGCACCTGTTACATCTCAATGCCCCATCTCACGAGAGGAACTTGAAACCAAGTTTCGTGAGAAATTGTCCAAGCCAAATAATAAGGCAGACATAAAGAACTTTGCTAGTTATGCTGGCCATGTTGATGAAAACCTACTGCTGGGACCAATCGGTGAAGAGGAGGTCGACGAAGCCCTGAGAGGTATCGACAAACACAGTGCACCGGGGCCAGATGGCAAAAAGTTGCAAGATCTAGAAGCCATCCAAGAGGCTGACGCCTCCCGTATACCTCGACTCTTTACCTTTTGGTTAAAACGAGATCTATCCCAGAGAGCATGAAAAAGAGCCGGACAGTACTCATTCCCAAGTGCGAGGACCCGGATCGACTTAAGAACCTAGACAACTGGCGCCCCATTACAATCGGGCCAATGCTGCTCCGCCTATTCACAAAAATTCTGGCAAAGAGGTTAAGCAAGGCTGTGCACATCAATCCGAGACAGAAGGGTTTCCTGGCAGCCACACCCAGCTGTAACGAGAATATTGCTATCCTCCAGAATATCATTAAGGGCTCGAAAAAGAACAGAAAGGAGCTGGCCCTTGTCTTTGTCGATCTGGCCAAAGCGTTCGACTCAGTTTGTCACAAATTGCTCATCAGCTCGCTGAAGAGGATGAAAACACCTGCTGCCTTTGTGGATCTGATCCGCGACCTCTACACCAATAACACTACGGTGATAGAGGCCCACGGACCAGATAAAGATCGAGCGAGGCGTCAAGCAAGGCGATCCGCTTTCACCATTGCTATTCAATATTGCTATAGACCCTCTGATTAGTAGCCTGGAGCAGGCAGGCCAGGGGATTACAATGCCGTACGGGAACAGGACTGTTTAACTATACTGCATTGGCCTTTGCGGATGACATTGCACTGCTGAGCAACTCTCACATCGGGATGCAAGAGAACTTAAAGATCCTCCAGTCTTACTGTGATAAGACAGGTCTAGACATCAATGTCAATAAGACCAAAGGCTTCCACTTTACATGCAAAAGGAAGACCTTCATGTATAATCATGCAGCAAAATGGAGGATCAGAAACGACGCCATGAAATACATCCCACCAGGTGACACAGAGAGATACTTGGACACCCGGATAGACCCATGGGCAGGCGTAAAAGAGAGTGAATGGGAAGAAAAGCTCAAAGCCTGGGTTGACGGCTTACAGACGGCGCCGCTCAAGCCAACTCAGAGACTGGAACTTCTCAGGGTACACGTCATTCCAAGGTTATACTTCCACCTGATACTGACAGAGGCGTCTCAAAACACATTGGTAAAGCTGGATCAGATCATTCGAAACGGGGTAAAAGAGTTCCTACACTTGCCACAACATGTCACAGACGGCTTGCTGTACTCAAAGAACAAAGACGGAGGTCTGGCAATGCCTAAGCTCGAGGTTCAAATTCCATCCGCTATAATTAGAAAGCGTGAATCTCTTGAGCGCTCAACCGATCAGATCATAAGAGCTTCTTTCCAATTCAGGGAAGAGAGCAATAAGGAAACCATCGAGGAATATCGATCGCTAAATGTACTACGAGAAATTAAAGACTTCCTGGTTGAGAAAAAGGTACCTGTTGGACCTAGCCCAGAGGTCCTGGCAATGATGCTAGAGGGTGGGCAATTGTCAGAAAAGCAACGACAGCGTTTACTAAAACCTCCCAATGAGTACGAAGAATGGCGAGAATGGGAATTCGAAACGTGGAGTAAGATGGTGTGTCGGGGGATGGCATTAAATACTTCCACGGAGACAGGATATCCAATTCCTGGCTCAAGCCGCACGCAAATACCAGATCTAGGAATTTTATTTCCAGCCTGCTTCTCAGATCTAATCTGTATCTGACAAGAACGACCCTATCCAGGGGCAATCCTCATGCGAACAAGAGCTGTAGGCGATGTAACGATCAAAACGAAACGCTGGCACACATATCGGGATACTGTCCGTACGTCAAAAACAAAAGGATCAAAAGGCACAACATGGTCCTTGAACATTTAAGAAAACAAGTCAGCAAGTATGGATGGACATCATACCTGGAGCCAAGATTGGGGGCTACAGATGGCAATCTATGGAAGCCGGACATCTTCTTCAAGGAAGATGACAGCTCCAAAGTGGCAGTAGTAGACGTTACAGTCCGGTTCGAAAATAATGACCAGTCCTCAGAACAAGCTTGGACCGAGAAAACCCAGAAGTACAAACATCTGAGTGAGGAAGTGGAGCGCCTCACAGGGGGAACCAAGCCACAATTCTTTGGGTTCGTCATCGGCGCCCGAGGAAAATTGTTTAGGAAAAACGACTCCCTAATGAAATTTCTGGGTATAAAGAGGTTTAAGACCTTTGCCTCTATGGTCTCGCGTGATACGCTTTCCATGACTCTGCAGCTCATGCAGATATTTAACGACTAAGGGGACGCGTCCACACCATCGACGCTATTATTGTCGACAAGCGACATAAATACTCAAAATGTGCACTCATGTGAGTGTTCTTAAATAGACCAGGGAGCCCTTACTTCGGTTGTTGGTAAAGTGTTGGGAAGGATTATGAAATAGGCTTTATAACCATCTAGAAAGGAATAAGTTGATTAGGGATAGTCAACACGGTTTTGTGAAGGGTAGGTTGTACCTCACAAACCTTATTGAGTTCTTTGAGAAGGTGACCAAACAGGTAGATGAGAGTAAAGCCATTGATGTGTTGTATATGGATTTCAGTGAGGCATTTGATAAGATTCCCCACGGTAGGCTATTGCAAAAAATATGGAGGCATAGGATTGAGGGTGATTTAACGGTTTAGATCAGAAATTGGCTAGCTGACAGAAGACAGAAGGTGGTGGTTTAACAAAAATGTTCATTCTGGAGTTCAGTTACTAGTGGTGTTCCACACTGATCTGTTTTGGGCCCACTGATGTTTGTCGTTTTTATAAATGACCAGAATATGGGCTTTGAACGATGGATTAGTAAATTTGCAGATCACACAAAGGTCGGTGGAGTTGTGGATGGTGCCAAAGGATGTTGCAGGTTACAGAAGGGACATAGATAAGCTGCAGAGCTGGGCTGAGAGGTGGCAAATGGAGTTTAATGTGAGAAAGTGTGAGGTGATTCACTTTGGAAGGAGTAACAGGAATACAGAGGTACTGGGCTCACGGTAAGGTCCTTGTTAGTGTAAATGAACAGAGAGATCTCGATGTCCATGTACATAAATCTTTGAAAGTTGCCACCCAGATTGATAGGATTGTTAAGAAAGTATATGGTGTGTCAGCTTTTATTGGTAAAGGGATTGAGTTTTGGAGCCATGAGGTTATGTTGCAGCTGTACAAAACTCTGGTGCGTCCGCACTTGGAGTATTGTGTCCAGTTCTGGTTGTCACATTATAGGAAGGATGTGGACGCATTGGAAAGGGTGCAGAGGAGATTTACCAGGATGTTGCCTGGTATAGAGGGAAGGTCTTATGAGAAAAGGCTGAGGGACTTGAGACTGTTTTTATTAGAGACAAGAAAGCTAAGGGGTGTCTGAATTGAGGCATACAAGAGGACCAGAGGGTTAGATAGGGTGGACAGTGACAGCCTTTTCCCTTGGATGGTGATGGCTAGCACAAGGAGACATAGCTTTAAATTGAGGGGTGATAGGTATAGGACAGATGTCAGAGATAGTTTCTTTACTCAGAGTAGGAGGGGCATGGAACGTCCTGCTTGCAAAGTAGTAGACTCACCAACTTAAAGGGCATTTAAATGGTCATTGGATAAACATATGGGTGAAAATGGAATAGTGTAGGATAGATAGGGTTCAGATTGGTCTCACAGGTCGATGCAACATCGAGAACTGAAAAGCCTGTACTGCGCTGTAATGTTCTATGTTCGATATTCTATGTTCTAAATGGTTATACGCGTGTCAACTCCTTCGCGCTCAAATTGGTCAAATGTAGATGAGAATATCCGCCATTCTGTTCTAACGACAGGAAGTTTACTGCATTACTGTAATTATTTACAGATTACATGGGTATGATCTACATTATGACAAAGGTTGATAGGTGCACGCTGGCCTTAGATTTGTCTCCAACAAGATCCTTCTTCACTCTATCCACTGACGTGTGACAGTGTCACAGGGCAGTCCATGCACACATTAACTCTTTCAGAGCCACAAACTACTTTTGTGCTTTCTTGAAAATGCGCAAGGAAATGGTTACTGAAGGAATTGTAAATCGAGCAACGTTATGTTGAAGGCACAAGGGAGAACTGGGGGGTAGACAAATCAGAGGGACACAGTTGGAAAAATATGTTCTTTATCATGGTTCTGATGAAAGATCAGCAATGGTTAACTCTGTCTGTCTATCTCTGTCCTCAGAGATCCTGCTGGACTTTGACCAACATTTTCCATTTTGGATTTCAGATTTCCAGCATCTTGCTTTCGAACATCCGATGAACAGTTCAGTCTGTCGTGCTTTGAGCAGCTGTCAGATACTATATAAGTCTTACTTGTCACTGATCATTTCAAGTTCAAAATTACTAGAAGGCTGAACTCAGTTTGAACTCACTGATTGAATAGGAACTGTTTTTAGACGTTGTCTGCTCTTGTAAAGGTACAGAATAGGTGACAATAGGTGGGCAGGTCAATATTTAACAAAACATTTACTGAGTATTGTATTGTAGATTTGATCAATATTTTTGATTCATAATTTAACACTTTCACATCGCACGCTGTGCTCCAATTATTGATCAGTATTGCTTCCTTGCTTCTATTGATTAGTATCTTAATGTCTTACCGTGTGTTAGGCTGCAGTAACCAAACACTCACTGTCACAAAAATCCTCTAAAAGGAGGTACCCACAAAGGGGCAAAGTTAGACAAGAATAGCCAATCCAACAAAGAAGGTAATATTGGAAAGAGTGACTTAATGCTCAATTGGCAAAGTTGTTTTTGAGGAGCAATTTTTAAAACAATTTGTTCATGAGATATGGGTGTCACTGGATGGGCCAGCATTTTTTGCCCATATCACTGGTTGCTCTCATGAAGGTGGTGGTGAGCTGTTTCTTGAACCATTGCATTCCATGTCCAATGAGGAGGGAATTCCAGGATTTTGACCCAGCAACACTGAAGGAATGGTGATACATCTCCAAGTCAAGGGGAACTTGCAGCTGATGGTGTTCCCATGTATCTGTTGCCCTTGTCCTTAGATGGAAGTGGTCATGTGTTTGGAAGATGCTGTCTAAAAAGACAGACAAAATCTCCTCTCTTTAACCCTTTGCCCTTGCACACATCCACACCTAATTTCTACCAAGTGGTGTAAACCACCTCGCCCTCACAGCCTAGTCTGTACAGAGTGATATAGACCACCTCTCCCTCTACAGCCTGGTCTGTATAGAGTGATATAGACCACCTCTCCCTCTACAGCCTGGTCTGTACAGAGTGATGTAGACCACCTCCCCCCTCACAGCCTGGTCTGTAATAAGTGATGTAGACCACCTCCCCCTCACAGCCTGGTCTGTACAGACTGATGGAAACCACCTCCCCCTCACAGCTTGGTCTGTTCAGAGTGTTGTAGACCACCTCTCCCTCACAGTCTGGTCTGTACAGAGTGATATAGACCACCTCTCCCTCTATAGCCTGGTCTGTACAGAGTGATGTAGACCACCTCCCCTTCACAGCTTGGTCTGTACAGAGTGATATAGACCAACTACCCCTCACAGCCTGGTCTGTACAGAGTGATATAGACCATCTCTCCCTCACAGCTTGATGTGTACAGAGTGATATAGACCAACTAGCCCACACAGCCTGGTGCGTACAGAGTGATGTAAACCATCTCCCCCTCACAGTTTGGTCTGTACAGAGTGTTGTAGACCACCTCTCCCTCACAGTCTGGTCTGTACAGAGTGATATAGACCATCTCCTCTTCACAGCCACTTTGAATGTCTCAGTTGAACTTACCCCCACTCCTCACAAATACCTCCAGGCTGTACATTCCCACACCCTAATCTCTGTCTTTCAAGGACAGTCCTGTTAGTCGTGTGCACTCTGAGGGAGGGAGGAACAATTCTCTGCTTTTTGAAGGAGATTTGCAGCCCACTGTCACTAAGGCATGCCCCAGAACCAAAATAAACAGCGTGTGCCAACCCTCACCCCACTCCATTTTTTCAGGAGGAAATACAAAGCTACTTATCCCATTAGACAATAAGAAATTGGAACAGGAGTAGACCATTCGGCCCCTCGAGCCTGATCTGCCATTCAATAGTGTCACAGCTGAACTGACACTCCTCTTTCCTACCCTTTCCCCGTAACCTTTGATTCCTCAATTGATCAAGAATCCATCTCCCTCAGCCTTAAATATACATAAGGACTCTGCCCCCACACCTCTCTCTGTGGCAAGGAGTTCTCAAGACCCTCTGAGGGAAGAAATTCCTCCCCATCTCAGCCTGAAATTGGTGCCCCTTTACTCTGTGACTGTGCCCTCTGGTCCTAGCCTCTCCCATGTGGGGAAACATCCTCTCAGCATTGGGTAGAGTCCCAACCTGTTTAGCCTTAGCTCCTTCAGCACTCCCTCCATACCAGGGGTCATCCCTGTGAACCTTCTCTGAACTGCCTCCAATGAAATAATATCTTTTCTTAAATAAGAGGATGGAAAGTGCTCACTGTGTCCCAGATGTGGTGTCACCAACTCCTTGAAAAGTTTCAATAAGACTTCCTTACTCTTATACTCCAATCTCCATTGAAAGAAGGACTAACATCAGGGTGGCATGGTGGCTCAGTGGTTAGTACTGCAGTCTCACAGCACCAGAGACCTGGGTTCGATACCAGCCTCGGCAACTGTCTGTGTGGAGTTTGTATGTTTTCCCTGTGTCTGTGTGGGTTTCCTCCGGGTGCTCCGGTATCCTCCCACAGTCCAAAAGATGTGTAGCTCAGGTGAATTGGCCATGCTAAATTGCCTATAGTGTTCGGTGCATTACTCAGGGGCAAATATAGATTAGGAGAATGGGTTGGTGTGGATATGTTGGGCTGAAGGGCCTGTTTCCACACTGTAGGGAGTCTAATCTCATTCCATTACTTTTCCCGATTACCTGCTGCAACTCTGTGCTGGTTTTCTGTGTTTTGTGTACAAGTTCCCCCAAGTCCTTTTGTGTTGCAGCTTTCTGCAGCTTTTCTCCATTTAAACAATATTCCAACACATACAACTTCACATTTTCCCACAATACACTCCATTTGCCAACAGTCACTGAATCAATCAATATCTTTCTATAAACTGTTTGTATTCATCTCACAGACATTTTAAGTTTCTTTTTCTTGTGTGTCAATGAGGAAGAAGAAATACTGGACTCGGTTGTCTTTAAACTTCATCGGGTCCATCAGAAATTATAGAAATGGAACACAAGCTCGGGGACTCAAGCTGAAAACCAGATAATGGATGTCCAAGGCCTGTTCTTCAACCCAGAATAGATGTCCTGATGAAAGGATGGGATTTTCTGCAGCTCCACCTTTTAGGAAGCATTTCCTGAGGGATCCAATCCCTTCAAAGTGTATAAGGACCCAGCAGATAACAGACAAGCACATGACAGGAAAAGCTATGAAGACTGGGTCCAACTTTCCATCATAAGGACAATAACAAATATTATTCTCAACTATGGAATATAAACTGCTGCTCAAATATTGTGTTCACTTATGCTTTAATAAAATTAGCAATTATTTCCAATATCAACTTCAATTCATTGAATGGACAGTCCGAAAGCAGAGTCACTCGACAGATTTCTGGGAGGAAGGGGTTGTCTTATGAGGAAAAATTGAGCATGTTGGCCATTGGAGTTTCAGAAGAGTGAGAGATGCTCACATTGAAACGTGTAAGATCCCAATGGATCTTGACCAGTTTGTGTTATAGACCAAACCTCCTCAAAACATGTCAAAGAGGTAAACTAGACCCTGACATTTTCTTATTTTAAAGGCAAATGTCTTCCAGATGCAATTTGATTGCTCAAACCATCAGACTTGAAGCAAAGCTTTATTCATGTACTGTAGTAAAAATACAGACAAAATAAAAAAAGAAAGAATTGGCTGATATAACTCTATTGAAATTGTTAATAAAATAATAAACTTAGTATTAACTTCTAATATAGTAAGCACAACCCAAAGGCAAAATCAGGAACATAGATTATCTCACATGCAATTCAATCGCAGGAAGAGAATCCCAGCTTTTAGCTCTAACAGAAAGAGAGAGAGAGATGTAGCTGTTTCACAAGATCAACAGCTACTGAAAACTAAACCAAAACCTTTGATCCTGTGGTAGCTTGATTCAGGCTGCTTCTATTGTTTCAACTTTAAAAGAGGCAGCCAAGGCCTCACAAGCTGTTCACTTTATTGGCTTGGAATGGCCACTCTCCAACTCTGTCTCAACCTCTCCTCAAAAAAGAAACCTGGACAAAATACACCTCTTAAAGCCATAGACTTGTCACATTGGATGCAGAAATTTTATTTTTTCTTTCACAGGATGTGACCTGAATTTATTTATCTGGGCCAGAATGTATTGCTCATGTCTTGTTGCCCTCAAAAAAGGTGGCGGTGAGCTGTCTTTTTGAATCGCAACAGATCTTGAAGTCAGGATGGTGAGTGCCTTGAAGGGGAACTTGCAGCCCATGATGTTCTCCCATACTTGCTGTCCTTGTCCTGGTGGATATTGTGAGTTTGGAAGCTGCTGTCTGAGGAGCCTTGGTGAATCGATGCAATGTATCTTGTCGTTGGTACAGACTGCTGCCATGGAGTGTAGGCGGTAAAGATGGTCAATGTTGAATGTGGTGCCAATCAAGCTATGTCCTGAATAGTGTTAAGTTGTTGGAGCTGCACTCATCCAGGCAAGTGGGAATAATTCCATCACCCACCTGGCTTGTGCCTTGTAGATGGTAGACAGGCTTTGGGAAATCAGGAGGTGGTTACATGCTACAGGATTCCGAGCCACTGATCTGCCATTTTATTAAATGGCAAGTTTTTCTTTGCTCACCCATGGGACATAGACATTGCCTGTCCCTAGCTACCCTCAGACTGAGTGACTTTCAGAGGGCAGTTGAGAGTCAACCACATTGCTGTAGGTCTGGAGTCACATGTAGGTCAGACCAAATAAGGATCGCAGACTTCCTTCCCTGAAGGGCATTAGTCAACAAAGGAGGACCATAGAATCCCGACAGTATGGAAAGAGACCATTCAGCCCATCAGATCCATACCAACAAGCATCCCACCCAGAGCCAGCCCCCTATGCTATCCCAGTAACTCCACATTTACCACAGCTAAACCACCTAACCTGCACATCTTTGAACTGTGGGATAAGAGGGACATCTCTACTCGGGATTATTTACTTACCAGCTGGGCTGAATCTGAACAAAACACCAAGCGTGGTATCATAGTAAAACTGAAGGTGGATTGGTTGGTGAGAAGCTGCTGTTATAGAGTGAGATTAAACTAAAAGAAAAATCATTTATAAAGAACCAGTAGCTACTCGGATTTCAATAATGAACACAACCACAAAGGAAATAAAGTTAAATCAAGTCAAAGCAAATTACAACAATAAAGTAAACTGAAGGAGTAGTAAGCCAGAACTAGAGGGCATAGGTTAAGGGTGAGAGGGGAAAGATATAAAAGAGACCTCAGGGGCAACATTTTCACACAGAGGGTGGTACGTGTATGGAATGAGCTGCTAGAGGAAGTGGTGGAGGCTGATACAATTGCAACATTTCAAAGGCATTTGGATGGGCATATGAATTGGGGGTGGGGGGTTGGTTTCCAGGGATATGGGTCGGCTGCTGGCAGGTGGGACTAGATTAGGTTGGGATATCTGGTCGGCATAGATGGGTTGAACCGAAGGGTCTGTTTCCGTGCTGGACATCTCTATGACTATGTTAAATTTGAGTCTCAGATAGACAGGGTAGTGAAGAAGGTATTTGCCTTCATTGGTAAGTGCATTGAGTACAGGAGGTGGGACATCATGTTATGACTGTACAGGACATTGGTGAAGCTGAGAATGTGTTGCTGGTTAAAGCACAGCAGGTTAGGCAGCATCCAAGGAACAGGAAATTCGATGTTTCAGGCCAGATCCCTTCATCAGGAATGGCTCTGGCCCGAAACGTCGAATCTCCTGTTCCTTGGATGCTGCCTAACCTGCTGTGCTTTAACCAGCAACACATTCTCAGCTCTGATCGCCAGCATTTGCAGACCTCACTTTTTACTAGGACATTGGTGAAGCCAATTTAAGAACACTGAGTTCAATCCTAGTCTCCAGGATGTACTAAAGATGTTGTTAAATTTGAAAGGGTGTAGAAAAGATTTAAAAGGACATTGTTAGGATTGAAGGGTTGAAGCTATGGGGTGAAGCTGAATAGGCTGGGGCTGGTTTCCCTGGAGCGTCAGAAGTTGAAAGGTGACCTTATAGAGGTTTATAAAATCTTGAGGGGCATGGACAGGGCGAATAGCTAAGGCCTTATTCCTAGGGTAGGGGTGTCCAAAACTAGAGGACATAGGTTTAAGATGAGAGGGAAAAGATTAAAAGGCACCTAAGGAGCAACTTTTCCAGGCAGAAGGTGGTGAGTGTATGGAAAGAACTGCCAAAGGAAGTGGTGGAGGCTGGTACAATTATAACATTTAAAAGATGTCTGGATGGGTACATGAATAGGAAGGGTTTGGAGGGATATGGGCCAAGTGCTGGCAAATGGGACTAGATTGGTTCAGGATATCTGGTTGGCATGGATGAGTTGGACAGAAGGGTCTGTTTCTGTGAGTATGACTATGACTAAGTGAAGTTAAGTTACTGGTTAGCTTTTATGGTAAGTTTATACTTACTCTAAGTTTAACAAATAGTTTCTAGAGTTACAGGATGGTGAGTCAGCTGAGCCAAATGGAGTATGCATCCTTTATCTGTGGTCCCTAGCTGATCACATGCTCAGGAAGTGTAAATCATTGCAGAAGTTTGAGACCTGGATTTCGGAATTTGGGGCAGTCACTGGAGTCGCTATGGTGCTGACGTGCAGCATGTGCTACTGAGTCTTTATAAAACTCTGGTTAGGCCCCATTTGGAGTACTGTGTCCAGTTTCGGTCCCCACACCTCAGGAAGGACATACTGGCACTGGAACGTGTCCAGCGGAGATTCACACGGATGATCTCTGGAATGGTTGGTCTAACATACGAGGAACGGCTGAGGATCCTGGGATTGTATTCATTGGAGTTTAGAAGATTAAAGGGAGACTTAATAGAAACTTACAAGATAATACATGGCTTGGAAAGGGTGGACACTAGGAAATTTTTTCTGTTGGGCTAGGAGACTAGGACCCGTGGACACAGCCTTAAAATGAGAGGGGGTCAATTCAGAACAGAAATGCGGAGACATTTCTTCAGCCAGAGAGTGGTGGGCCTGTGGAATTCATTGCCGTCGAGTGCAGTGGAGGCCGGGACGCTAAATGTCTTCAAGGCAGAGATTGATAAATTCTTGATGTCTCAAGGAATTAAGGGCTACAGGGAGAGTGCGGGTAAGTGGAGTTGAAATGCCCATCAGCCATGATTGAATGGCGGAGTGGACTCGATGGGCCAAATCGCCTAACTTCCACTCCTATGTCTTATGGTCTTATGGTGGAGAGCATATATATAGGGAAGTGGTCACACCGTAGATTAGAAGCTTACAGACAGAGAGGGGATGGGTGACTATCAAGCCGTCTACAAGAGCCAGGTAGGTAGTGCAGGACTCCCCTGAGTGCAACTTTCTTTTGAACTGGCATTCCAGTTTGTAAACCAGTGATGGCAATGGGGAGGGAACCCAGAGTCATACCCATGGCACTAAGGGCATCGCAGCTGAACAAGGAGACTGGGAGAAAAATGGAGAGGCTACAGTGAGAGGGAATTTCATAGTGAGAGAGTCAGGCAGACATTAAAAGTGACTCCAGAGTGGGTTGTTTTCACCCTGGTGCCAGGGTCAAAGATGTCATGGAGCTGCTGCAGGGCATTGGTCGAGGAAACAGAGAATTACCAGAAGTTTTGGTCCACATAGGTACCAATGACACTGGTGAGAAGAGGAATGAGCTCCTGAAAGCAGTTTTCAGGAAGTGAAAGTTAAAAAGCATTAAAGGGACATTTAAAAAAACACAGGAGCAATAATCCAGAGCAATAATCTCAGGATTTCTTCCAGTGCCACCTGCTATTGAGGAAAAGGACAGGATCGATTGAACACCTGACCGGACAACTGGTGAAGCCTTGAAAGTAGGGTATGTGGGACCTGTATAAACTGGAGGGGTTACATCTAAACAGGACAGAAAATGATATCTTCACAGGATGATTTGCTAATACTGTTGGGGTGGGTTTAAATGAGCTTGTTGGAGGGGTGGGAACCTGAGGGGTGACAGGACCTAGGTTACAGGAGGTAGAAAGCTGCTCGGGAGACGAGAAGACAGGAGAAAGAAAGTCAAGCATCGAGTAAGCTTCAAAGCAGAATGCTGTCAAAAAGACAGCATCAAGGGCACTCGACCTGAATACAGGCACATTCCCAGCAAGGTAGACAATCTGGAGGTACATGGCTGGATCTGATTATCCTGACAGAAACATGGCTGCACTGTGGCTAGGGCTGGAAACTGAATACTCAGGATATTCAAAGTTTAGGAAGGGCAAATGTGAAGGAAAAGGTGATAATACGATCAGTACTGTAATGATTGTAATGATTGTAATGAGGTCAGTCAGCTGGACCTCATAGAACATGAGTTTGCTGATTGGAGTTGCTAACCTGATGCAGTCAGGGAGCCCTTGCTGATGGATATAAACAGGAGTGCCGGGGTTTCTGCTCACTCTAGGAACAGGCTCAGAGCTAGCTGGGTTAATATCATGTACTATGCACATGTGATTAAAGGGTGACTTGGTGACGGGATACCAGCCTCTGTGGAGTTATTTCAAGCACATTAGTCAGGCAGCAGCTCAGATCAGAAGAACACTGGAATCTGTTTGGGTAGAAATAAGAAACCGCAAGGGGCAGCAAACATTGATTAGAGTTATTTATAGGTCACTAAATAGTAGTGGTCATGCACAGCATGGTATTAATCAAGAGAAGTGTGGAGCATATGCAACCCAGTAATTATGGAGGACTTCAATCTGCATATAGACTGGATAAACCCACTGAGCACTAAAGCTGTGGAAAATGTGTTTCTGGAGTGTCTGAGGGATGGTTTTCCAGAGCAGCATGTTGAAGAGTTGACATGAGATTAGATTTATTTTAGATCTAGCATTACATCATAAAAAAGGCCTATGTAATAACCTTGTTGCAAAAAAAGACTTTGAGGAATGAGTGACCACAATGTGATAATTCTTTACTTTATGTTTGGGAAGCAAGGTGGTTCAATCTGAAGCATGGATGTTAAATATGAAAATGGGAAAGTGTAAAAGAAAGGCACAAGTGGCTGAGCTTTAATAAGGTGTGACTGCAAGTAGGAGAAAGTGCGAACTGCAGATGCTGGAGATCAGAGCTGAAAATGCGTTGCTGGAAAAGCGCAGCAGGTCAGGCAGCATCCAAGGAGCAGGAGAATCGATGTTTCGGACATGAGCCCTTCTTCAGAAATCTTTCCTGAAGAAGGGCTCAAGCCCGAAACGTCGATTCTCCTGCTCCTTGGATGCTGCCTGACCTGCTGCGCTTTTCCAGCAACGCATTTTCAGCTGTGACTGCAAGTAGGCAATGGACTGTCTTAAAGATCTATGACGTGGCTTACAGCAAGCATTCATTCTTTCAAGATGCAAAACAATAGTCAGTCAACTGATAAAAGGAGTTGAAGGTTACACAAAGATTAAAAACAAAGGCTTACAATACAGCCAGAAATAATAGGGTGGATTGGGAGGTTTTTGAAATACAGCAAAGAAGCTGATGAAAATATTAACAGAATATGAATGGAATCTAGTGTAAAATATAAAACCAGACTGTTTTTACAAGTTTCCCCTTGTGGGGACTCTAGAAATGGAGGATCCCGGTTTAAAAATTAAGATTGAGACCCATTTAAGATTGAGATCAGGAGTTTTTTTCTCACTCTCTCTCTCAGAAGATCTTAATATGTAGCTTTCATTCCGCAGATAGCAATGGAGGCTGTGTCATTGAATACATTCAAGGTTGAGTTAAATAGCTGTTTGGTTGACATAGAGATGTACAGCACGGAAACAGACCTTTCAATCCAACCCATCCATGCCCATCAGATTTCCTAAATTAATCTAGCCCCATTTGCCAGCGCCCTTCCTATTCATATACCCATCCAGATATCTTTTAAATGTTGCAATTTAACCTCCACCACATCCTCTGGAGCCCATTCCATACGTACACCACCATCTGCATGAAAAGGTTGTCCCTCAGGTCCCTTTTATATCTTTCCCCTCTCACCCTAAACCTACGCCCACTAATTCTGGACTCCTCTACCCCAGTGAAAAGGCTGTCAATTTATCCTATCCATGATGCTGTGAAACTTGAAAGGGTTCAGAAAAGATTTACAAGGATATTGCCAGGGTTGGGGGATTTGAGCTATAGGGAGAAGCTGAACAGGCTGGGGCTGTTTTCCCTGGAGCGTCAGAGGCTGAGGGGTGATCTTATAGAGGTTTATAAAATGAGGGGCCTGGATAGCATAAATAGACAAAGTCTCTTTCCTTGGGTGGGGGAGTCCAGTATTAGAGGGCAAAGGTTTAGGGTGAGAGGAAAACGATATAAAAAAGACTTAAGGGGCAACCTTTTCACGCAGAGAGTGGTACGTGAATGGAATGAGCTGCCAGAGGAAGTGGTGGAGGTTGGTACAATTACAACATTTAAAAGGTATCTGGATGGGTACATGAATAGGAAGGATTTAGAGGGATATGGGCCGGGTGCTGGCAAATGGAATTAGATTAATTTAGGACATCTGGTGGGTATGGATGGGTTGGACTGAAAGGTCTGTTTCCGTGCTGTACATCTCTACGTCGATCAGACAGCTATTTAACTCAACCTTGAATGTATTCAATGACACAGCCTCCATTGCTGTCTGCGGAACAAAAACTGCATATTAAAATTTTCTGAGAGAGAGAGAGAAAAACTCCTGATCTCAATCAAAAGGGACCGAAGGGTCTGTACATTTCTATGACTTTATGCCCCTCATGACTTTATAAATCTCTATACGGTCATCCCTCAGCATCTGTGTGCTCTGGGGAAAACAACCCCAGCCTATTTAGCCTCTCCCTATAGCTCAAACCCTCCAACCCTGGCAATGGGCAGACACGAAAGTGGAAGTGAGGCCATGATCAGATTCTGTTGTGTGGTACAGCAGGCTAGAGGGGTTGGATGTCCCACTCTCATTCCTAATTCTTGTCTTGTTGGGACTGAAAATCCTTGACATGGTTGCCCTTGAGAAGTTGTTTCACCTTGTTCTTCACAATGGCCGTCAGTCTGATGAAGGTACTTCCCCAGTGCTGCCAGAGGGAGGGTTCCAGGATTAGATGTCATGATATGAGTATCAGTAACAGGCTGGCACTGTTCCCACTTCGACTCTTGACAAGTCCAAACTAGCTCACTGAAGTGCCATTTCTGTTATTCAATCTGGTAAAAATTATCTCAGGTATCATCTCATGTTTGCATTAGTAATTAGATCTCAAGATGGCATTGTAAAATTAAACGAATAATTACTTAGTTATTAGCTCCATGTATTGCACAGTGTGAACATTGAAATCGAAGGTGGATAGGTGCATGCAGGAGAAAGGACCAGGAAAGCAGTGAGATGCAGTGGAATGGGAGTACAGTCGAGTGCGAAGCTTTCAGGTGCCATAAAACTCAAGCCTGACGTTAGTCTGGGCTGCTGGGACTCTGAATGTTACGGCTGACCATGGGCTGCTACAATTAGCCTGTAAGAGGGGCTGCCACTATTGGAGCGTTTTTCCATTGTGGCTTCCAATTCTGTCCTCTAACCAGCAGTTTGATACTGGTAGGAGGGATCCTTGTGTTGGGCGATGGATCCACCCCTGTTTTTTTTTGTGTTTGGATCACTCTGCCATCTCAACTGCAGTCAAATACATGCTTGAATACTTGTTTAACAATATATTACCTGATAGTAAATGACTGGACAATGTGCCGATAACAATGTGAAGTTCAATTGTTTTGGAAGGAGGCAAGGAAATTAAAGACTGCGCTGGAAGTAAGACCATACAACCATTAGAAATAGCAACAGGAACAGACCATTCAGCCCCTCGAGTCTATACCACCATTCAATAGGATTGTGGATAATCCTATATTCCACGTCCATTTTCCTGCCCTTTCCCTGTAACCCTTGATTCCCTGACTGATCAAGAATCTATCTTTCTCAGCCTTAAATATATAGAGGGACTCTGCCCCACAACTCTCTGTGACAAGGACTTCCAAAGAGTCACAGTTCTGTGAGAGAAGAAATTCCTCCTCATCTGAATCTTAAATTGATGTCCCTTTATTCTAGGACTGTATCCTCTGGTCCTAGATTCTCCTTATGAGGGGAAACATCCTCTCAGTATTTTACCCTGTCAAGCCCCTTAGGAATCTAATATGTATCAATGAGATCACCTCTCAGTTTTCTAAAACTTCAGTGAGTAGAGTCCCAACCTGTTTAATCTTTGATCATAAGACAATTCCTCCATACCAGGGATCATTCTAGTGAATCTTCCTGAACTATCTCCAATGAAATAATATCTTTCCGTAACTAAGGGACCAAAACTGCTCACAGTATTCCAGATTTTAAGGGCGGCACGGTGGCACAGTGGTTAGCACTGCTGCCTCACAGCGCCTGTAGATCTGGGTTCAATTCCCGCCTCAGGCGACTGACTGTGTGGAGTTTGCACGTTCTCCCCGTGTCTGCGTGGGTTTCCTCCGGGTGCTCTGGTTTCCTCCCACAGTCCAAAGATGTGCGGGTCAGGTGAATTGGCCAAGCTAAATTGCCCGTAGTGATAGGTAAGGGTTAAATGTAGGGGCATGGGTGGGTTGCGCTTCGGTGGGTCGGTGTGGACTTGTTGGGCCGAAGGGCCTGTTTCCACACTGTAAGTAATCTAATCTCCCCCACACTTCACAAACCCTCCCCCACACTCCCCAACCCATCCCCCATACTCCCCAACCCCTCCGCCACACTCTCTAAACCCAACCCCACGGTAAGTAATCTAATCTAATCTAACTGTAATGTGGTCTCACCAGCACCTTGTACAATTACAGTAAGACATCCCTACTCTTATGCACTAACCCCCGTGAAATAAGGGGCAACATTTTGTTAACCTTCTTGCTTGCCTGGTTAGAAGGAAACTGAAAGGAACAGTGAGATCAGAATTAACTCCTGACACCTCTAATTATAATCATGTATTAAATATTAAAATCCTGAATTTTTGTTGTAAATTCTCATGTGAGAACTTAGAATGACAGCTGTCAATATAAGTTGGTGCCTGGGATAGGAATGGGTACATTAGGGACCTGTAACTGGAGTCCACAGCGTTAGAGGGCCTGTTGAGCTCAGGTTTGGAGGTCTGGACTGCTGATCGGGGTTCGGGGCAGGACAAGATGGCTGACTGGGGATGGGAACTTGGGCCAGGAACAGAACAGGGGCCCATGATTTCTGTTCCTGGACCTGCATTAAATTCTTCCCACTACAAAGGCTCTTTCATGTTTGAGATCGACACACTTTTGTTAAACAAGGACATTGTGGGATGAGGAGCAGAGGCAGATAAATAATTAACAGCTATGTTCTGACAGAATGGCAGAACAGGCTTGTGGGATTGATTGGAAAGTCAACAGTAAACACATAAGTGGGGGAAGAATAGGTCATTCCGGCTTTCAAGGCTGCTTTGCCATTCAATATGATCACATCTGATTATCCAACTAGTACTTCATCCTCTCTTTCACCCAATACACGTTGATCCCTTGAGCCTTTAGAACCATAACCATTTCCTTCTTGAACATATTCAATGTTATTGCCTTGACTGCTTTGTGTGAGAGAGAATTCCTCAGGTTCACCACTGTCTGGGTGAAGGTACAATGTCCATTTATTAACAGTAATAACTTTTAACACTTTTAACATAATGAACCATCCCAAAGTGCTTCACAGGAGCATTATTCAGGAGGTCAGGTGAGCAAAGGCTTGGCCAAAGAGGAGTTAAAGTAAGAAGGTGAGGTAGAGGTGGAGACACGCAGGGATGGCATTAAACAACATAAGTCTAGAGGACCAAAGACCTGGCCTCCAATTGTGGAGCAATTCCAAGTAGTAATGCACAAAAAAAACAAAATTAAAAGAATACAGATATCACGGAGTTTAGGAGGAGATTAGAAAGAGGGAGGGTTGAGGCTAATGAGGGATTTGAAACCAAGTTTGCAGATGGCACCAAAGTTGGAGGTACAGTGCATAGCAAAGATTACCTCAGAATATAGTGGGACCCTTGCGTAGATAGACCAATGTCCTGAGGAGTGGCAGATAGAGTTTAATTTAGATAAATGCAAGGTGCTACATTATTGAAGGCGAATTCTGGGCAGGACCTATACACTTAATGGTAAGGTCCTGGAGATTGTTGCTGAACAAAGGGACCTTGGAGTACAGTTTCATAGCTCCTTGAAAGTTGAGTTGCAGATAGATAGGATAGTGAAGAAGGCATTTGGTATGCTTTCCTAAGTTGGTTAGTGCACTGACTATAGGAGTTGGGAGGACATGTTGCAGCTATACAGGACATTGGTTAGGACATTGGTTACTTCTAGAATACTGTGTACAATTCTGGTCACCCTTCTATGGAAAGGATGTTGTTAAACTTCAAAGGGTGCAGAAAAGATTTACGAGGACATTACTGGGAGTGGAGAGTTTGAGCTATGGGGAGAGTCTGAACAGGCCGGGGCTTTTTTTCCCTGGAGTGTCGGAGGCTGAGAGATGACCTTATAGAGGTTTATAAAATCATGAGAGGCATTGATAGAGTGATTACCCAAGGTCTTTTCTCTAGGGTGGGAGAGTTCAAAACTAGAAGTCTTGGATTTAAGGTAAGAGGGGAAAGATTTAAAAGAGGCCTAAGGGGCAACCTTTTTACACAGACAGTAGTGTGTGTACAGAATGAACTACCAGAGGAAGTGGTGGAGCCTGGTTTGAATACAACATATAAAAGGCATCTGGATGGGTATATGATAAGGAAGAGTTTAGAGGGATGTGGGTCAAATGCTGACAAATGGGACTAAATTGGGTTAGGATATCTGGTTGGCATGGATAAGTTGGACCAAAGAGTCTGTTTCCATGCTGAACAGCTCTATGACTGTCTGTGACTCTATCAAGGTGTTGTTTGACTAGGTCAGCGAACAAGAGGAAATGGGACTAGCTGCAAGTTAAGACAAGAACAGTAAAGTTTACAGGAAGCAGAATGTGAGAGACCAGCAGGGAGTATGTTGGAATAATCAGGATTAGAGGTAATGAAGGTATGAATAAGGTTTGAATATGAAGTCAGAAGCTCATCTCAGGAACAAATGTGAAACTGAGGTTATGAACAGACTGGCTTGATCTCAGAGTGTTGGCAGCGAGAGGTATGGAGTTGGTGGTCAAGGAATGAAGATTACAAAGGGGTCTGAAAACAATGGTTTCAGTCTTCCCAATATTGAATTGGAGGCACTGTTTGCTGAACCAGTAACAGAGGTCAGAGAAACAGGAAATAGAAACAGCAGTAGGCCATTCAGCCCTTTAGACCTGCTCCCCCATTCAGTAAGATGATGGCTGATCATCCAACTTAGTCCCTTGTTCCTGTTTTTTTCTCATACCCTTTGATCCCTTTAGCCCTGAGAACTATACCCAACTCATTCTGGAAAATATTCAGTCTTTCACATTTGCCAGGAAGTTTGATCATTTATCACCATTGGAAGAGTTGGTGCCGGTGAGTGTTGTCGGTGTATGTGTGAAAACTAACAATGTACGTTTGGACTATGTTGTGAAAGGCAGCACATGGATAAGAAATAGGAGGAAGGAGCCCAAGGACTGTTCATTGGAAGGGGGTATGGGGAACAGGATACAGTAACACATGAGTACAGATTCATTGGCTTTTGTTAAATAGTTAAGAATGGAGGGAGGTGAAAGCTGTCCCACCCAAGTGCTCCCATTCTTAAAGCCTGTCTTTTGGACAACACATTAAACAAAACCCCTGTTGTGGTTGGAACCACGTAGATGCTGTTGACTATGAGATCCTTGATTGGGATTGTTAACCTGAGCCAAATCAGAGAGTTCTGGGCTGACAGGCATAAATAGAGGATTCAGAACCTCTTCACTTCAGGGACTGACTCCGAGCTGGCTGGTCACAGCTAGTGTACTGTGTACATGTAAACAAAGGGTGACTTAATGATGGGATACTGACCTCTGTGCAGCTATTTCATTCTGCCGTTTTGCATGAGTGTAAACAATCTTATGGGTGGTATGGTGGTTCGGTGGTTAATACTGCTGCCTCACAGCGCCAGGGACCCCGGTTTGAATCCTGTCTGTCGGGCAACTATCTGTGTGGAGTTTGCACATTCTCCCCGTGTCTGTGTGAGTTTCCTCTGGGTGCTCTGGTTTCTTCCCACAGTCCAAAGATGTGCAGATCAGGTGAATTGGTCATGTTAAATTGCCCATAGTGTTAGGTGCATTAGTCAGGGGTAAATGTAGGCTAGGGGAATGGGTCTGGGTGGGTTACTCTTTGGAGGATCAGCGTGGACTTGGTGGGCCAAAGGGCCTGTTTCCACACTGTAGGGAATGTAATCTAAACTCATGGAGTTACTTTGAGACGAGTTAGTGTATTCTTCAGGGTGAGTTTTCCCTTATTTACTAAAAGCTGTTGGGCGAAGGTATGCTTGTGGGAACTTGCTGTATGTAAATTGATTGTTATGTTTTCTATGATGCCCTTGTGAAGTACTTTGAGGTGTGCCCAGACTGAAAGGTTTTAATGCCAACCATTCTCTGGGCAAGTAATTGCAGGGCGCCCCGTTTTAGATGGGCAGATCCTGTTGTATATGTGATTCCAATAATTTATAATTGAGACACAAAATCAGGACAAATATCTAATGCTAATGGAGAATTGAACTACACTAATGGATTTGGTCTAAAGATCCTCCACCCTCTATCCTCAATACCAATCCAACCATGTGCCCCATGTGACAAATGTGGAATACGTGTTCGCTGGTTTATTCCTTGTTTATATCGTATTTGTCAGGTTTTTTTTTAAATGATTCACGGGATGAGGGCGTGGCTGGTCAGGTCAGCATTTATTGTCCATTCCTAATTGCTCAGAGGGCAGTTAAAAAGTCACCCACATTGCTGTGGGTCTGGAGTCACATGTAGGCCAGACTGGGTAAGGATGGCAGTTTCCTTCCCTAAAGGATATTAGTGAAGCAGTTGGGTTTTTCTGACAATTAACACTGGATTTATGGTCATCATTAGACTCTTAATTCCAGATTTTTCTTATTGAATTCAAATTCCACCATCTGCTGTGACACAAACCCAGAAGATTATCTGGGTCTCTGGATGAACAGATCAACGATAATACCACCAGGCTATTGCCTCCCTTGTATTTCTTACAGATGCTGCACACAGGCCTGGAGCTACGCTTTTAGTGGAAAAAAAATGTAATTATCTCCAGATGAGGACATCACTGGCAGAACCTGCCTTTATCCCCGTTCCCATGAGGAGCTGGAAGTGGAACATCTTGATTTAGTTAATGTCCCATTCCTGGCTGTGTCTTTGGAACCCACGCCTTAAGCTCTGGAATTCCTTAAGCTCTGGAATTTCCACTGTAAACCTTTTACCCTGCACCAAGTGCACCGGGTTGAAGATCATAGCTGTCACACTCGTGCAGCACCGAGGCAGTGCTGCACCGTTGGAAGGGCTTTCCTTCACATGAAGGGTTAAACAGAGGCCCTATCTCCCTGCTCAGGTGAAATATAAAGAATTTTACAGCATCATTTTATAGAGGGAATGGGAGTTATCACTGGAGATCAAGCCAATATGTATCCTTCAATCAGAAAGTGCACAGCTCATCCAGCCATGATCATATTGTTGCTTGTGGGAGTTTGCTGTGTATAAATTGGCTGCCACTCCCTCCATTAGAGCAGTGACTACATTTCAAAAAGTACTTAATTATCTGTCTAAGACACTAAAGTATCCAGTGATCATGAAAATCAAGGGCTACAACAACTCACATTATGTGGCTTAGGTATCAACTTCTGTTTGATAATACACCCACAAAGTGCCTTAGAATATTTCACATTGTCAAAAGGCCCTACAGACTTTTGTCATTGTCATCAGGATGCTTTCATAGTGGTGACAGGGAGGGAGATCCAGGATTTCGACTGGGAGAATTCTCCTGATGCATCTTTCCAACAGCATCACTAAACCAGATAGTCAGGTTGTTGTCACAAAGCTGTTTCTGGGAGCCTGTTGTGAATAAATCAGCAGCTACATTTCCCTGTGACTCTGCTTCTAACGTACTTCACTGTGAAGAGCTTCGGAATGTGCTGGGGTTTGTTCAGAACGCAAGAACAATGGATCATCAATATTCTATTTCCAGCACCTGACTGTCATTCCTGAGACATTGCTTGGACTAAAAATGGTCTTAAAAAAGACAACATAAAATGGCTGCTGTAATCACCTGACTTTTACGAAGGCAGTTTACCTGAAAGGGTGACTTCAGAAGTTTTTCAATATCTCCACCCACTGATGCAAATTTCTCTGGGAGGAGCTATTCAGTTCTAAGTATCAGTTCTAAATTGTCATTCTAATTATTTGTTCAGTTGTTAGTTCTAGAGTCAACGGCCATGTAGCAGACATTTAGTTACTAACTCTTAGAGATAATATCTCTTATCTACTGTTAATGTAGTTAACCTGATATATTAAGTCAGATTATCTCACAACTGTGTAATAAAGTTCTTGTTGCTTATATACATGCCTCTTCTGCTGAAGACTTGTTGGTGGTTAATCCTTAACCACTTTATACTGTTGAGTTCTGTATATTACTATTACAAGAAAGGAGAGTAGCAGCAAAGCTACCCAAAGAAACTCCCATCATCATAGAGTCATAGAGATGTACAGCATGGAAACAGACCCTTCGGTCCTGCTCATCCATGCCGACCAGATATCCCAACCCAATCTAGTCTCACCTACCAGCACTCGGCCCATATCCCTCCAAACCCTTCCCATTCATATACCCATCCAAATGCCTCTTAAATGTTGCAATTGTACCGGCCTCCACCACATCCTCTGGCAGCTCATTCCATACACGTACCATCATTTGATTGAAAAAGTTGCCCCATAAGTCTCTTTTATATCTTTCCTCTCTCACTCTAAACCTATGCCCTCTAGTTCTGGACTCCCCCACCCCAGGGAAAAGACTTTATCTATTTATCCTATCCATGCCCCTCAGGATTTTATAAACCTCTGTAAGGTCACCCCCTCAGCCTCTGACACTGCAGGGAAAACAGCCCCAGCCTATTCAACTTCTCCGTGTAGCTCAAATCCTCCAACCCTGGCAACATCTTTGTACATCTTTTCTGAACCCTTTCAAATTTCCCAACATCTTTCCGATAGGAAGGAGACCAGAATTGCACGCCTGACTACAAATTGAGGAAAATCCACTGAACCCACTTGTAGGAAATTACATTGGCTGCGTTGAGATTACTATGCTAAAGATTAAAACTAATTATAGAATCACCGAGGTCTTCAGCCCACCCCAACCACACCTGTCAAAAGCAACCACCTAACTATTCCCATCCCATTTTCTACCACTTGCATTGCAAGTGCACATCTAAATATTTCTTCAATGTTATGAAGGTTTCTGGCTCAGCCACCTTAACAGGCAGTGAGTTCCAGATCCCACCACCATCTGGGTGGCAGTCTTTTTCCTCACCTCCCCCCTCCCAACCTCCTGCCCCTTATTTAAAAGTGTGCCCCTCGTCAATGATTCCTCCGTCAAGGGGAAATGTTTCACCACATCTCCTCTATCTATGCCCCTCAGAATTTTATACGTTCAATTTTATACATACAATCATGACCCCTCGCAGTCTCCTCTGCTGTGAGGAAAATAATCTCCTTCCATCCAATCTCTCTTCATAACTGAAACTCTCCAGCCCAGGCAACATCCTGGTAAAACATCTGTGCACCCGCTCCAGTGCTATCACATCCCTCTTAGAATGGGGACGCCAGAACTGCACACAATACTCCTGCTGCGGCCTAACCAATGTTTTATACAGTTCCAGCATAACCTCCCTGCTCTTAATCTCTGCGTCTTGGCAAATACAGGCAAGTATACCATACACCACTTATTCCACCTGCCTTAATACCTTAAAGGACTGGTGAATACGCACACCAAAATTCCTCTGATCCTTGGTGCTTCCCAGGGTCCTGTTGTTCCTCCCTTGCCTTGTTTGTTCTGCCCAAGTGTATCACCCCAAATTTATTTGGATTGCATTCCAATTGCTACTGATCAGCTCATCTGAGGGTTCTGCTTGTATCCCCTAAGCCTATCCTCCTCACTATTTACCACCCCACCAATTTTTGTATTATCTGTAAACTTACTAATCAACCTGACTTTCCCTTCAAATTTAAATCATTTATAAATACCACAAACACTTATTGCCCCAACACTGACCACTGTGAGGCTCCCTCGGTTAGACCTCCAGTCGGAAAAACCATCACCTTCTGCTTCCTGCCACTCAGTCAATTGTGGATCCAATTTGCCAAATTTCCTTGGATCCCGAGGTCTCTTACTTTTGCTATCAGTCTCCCATGCATGCCTTGCAGAAGTCCAAGTAGACCATATCAAAAGCATTGTGCTCATCTACATACCTAGTCACTGCTTTGAAAAATTTAATCAAGTTGGTCAGACCTGACCTTCCCTTCACAAAACCATACTGACTGTTCTTGCACGATATATATTGATGGATTTGCTGTGAGTATGCAGTTTGGCAGAATAGTGAGGTGGTTGTTTATACTGACACAGATGTGTTGGGTGAAAGGAGTTTTTCTGTGCTGTAGATCTCTACGACAATGGACCAGACTTCAGAGTGTACTAAATGGACTGATATCAACAGCTACTTTGAGCAGTGGTAGAGAGAGAAAAGGGATATGATTTGATTCCAGCAAGGACATTGCTAGCCTTTCTCTCCATCTCTCTGAACTTCAAAAACCAGTGCCCAGTGGAAAAGCAAATGGTGGAGCAACCATTCACCAGGAGAAGAAGGATGTACAAATGGTGGAGCAACCATTCACCAGGAGAAGAAGGATGTACAAATGGTGGAGCAACCATTCACCAGGAGAAGAAGGATGTGCAAATGTCACCTTGCTGAAGAAGTGAAACAACAGCTAAATAATCAGTCTCTCAACTCATGGAGTCTAAACACTTTAAACTGTCATTACCTTCACCTTCTTGTCTGTATGAGACATCCAATTCTTTTTAAACTTATTACCTATATTTGTGTGTTTGATGTCACATTTTTGTTACTTTATTCAGGGTTAGTGAAGAATAAAATTCCTCTTTCACTCAAGAAAACTTTGTAATTTAGATCATTCATTTTGATCAAGTTGATCACACCTTAATTAAAGTGGGATACCTACATGCTAAAAATGAATTACAAATTCTCATTTTCACTGACCTGTGATATTTGCAAACTAAAAAGGAACTAAATTTATTTGCCGTGACTGTTTGAGAGGAGGTTAAAAAGAGGGGAGCCAATTTCCCTCTCTTCGTCTGGTTGGAACAGGTTATAAAGATGATAATACAAATCCTTTCTTTTAATTAACACCATTATCCTGAAGTTTATGTATGTACAATTCTCTGCTAACACCACGAAATCCTTACCTGAAGCTGTGCATATTTAAGTAATGACATGACCTTGTCTGCGGGGAAATGGAACATGTTAATTCAGATCAATGCAAAACCAGTTCCAAGCCTAAGCTGGTTTGCACCTGAATGTTTTACCCACGTGGAAGTGCACTGTTTGCACCTGTTCCCCTGGTTACTTCACTCGTATCACTTCAAGTACAGAGTTACACACTTTTCTATTATTTTCAGTCCTCGTGCATTTCTCTTTCAAAACGTTATCGTGGATGAGTCAACAAAATGATTCAATGTTGGTAATGTCAGGCTAGTCATAGTGTTAAGGTTGTTCATGTCTTTATGTTAGATTAAGAAGGAAGAGGAGGTGCCTATAAATTGCAAGCACCTATAGTATTGAGTGTGGGAATGAGATGAGTAAGAAATCAATAAACTCTCCACAAAATAAAAGATTTATGTGTCTTGATTTCAATCTTTCCAACTGGCGTGAAGTCTATTAATAAATGTCAAACCAATTCTTTGGAATTAAGGATTCAACAACAATATACAGTATCTAGTTAGCATCTTTAAAATTGTAAACTGTCCCATTGTACTTCATAGAAGCATAAAGGTAAAAGTCACCAGACCATTGGATTACTCTCTCATTAGGGAATGAGGACTGGGGATTGTTTAACCTGAGGGTCATCATGGCCCAGGTGAGAGGGGAGGTGGAGGAGGAGAGATTGAGAAGGAAAGTCCTTCAATAGTAGCCTCAGCTGGTATGGGAATAGAACCCATGCTGTTGGCATCACTAACCAGCTGTCTCACCAACTGACCTAACTGACACCCCACATAAGCACTTAATGAAGAAGGTATTCAAACAGGTAACCAAAAGCTTATTGAGTGACGAAGGCTTTCGGAACACCTTAATGGAGGAACGAGAGTTTAAGTGGGATGATTCCAGAGCCTTACATCCAGACGCTCAAGACAAAGTCTCTGGGCAAGAGAAAGTTGGGGATGTACAAGGGGGCAGAATTGGAGCATTGCAGAGGTCTCAAGGGATTGTTGGAGTCAAGGAAGTTACAGACATAGGGGTGGCAAAGGATGGAGGGATGTGGACCTGAGAATAGAAGGTTTAAAATGCCCTCTTGTGCATCCCCAATTTTCTCTTCTCCATTATCGGAGACTATCCTTGACCGTCTGGGTCCAAGGGGTGGAAAATAGTGGGGGTGGGTAAATGGGACAGAAAGCATTCAGGTGTGTTGAATTCATGAAGCTGGCTCATGTACAACAATGATCTTGGATGAGGACAACAGAATGTGCCTGAGGTTGGAATGTCCAGCTCTTCGACCACGCCCTATTTGCAAACATTTGGTTTAACTTCAGTCCAATGCCTTGCACTGGTTCAAATAACATATTGTACAAACAGTACAGACTCATCAAGCAACTAACTGGCATAATCCTATCCTGTAGCTATGAAAGCAGGCCAGAGGCTGGAAATTCTGGGCTGACTACCTCACTCACTGACACTGCAAAGCCTGCCCACCATTGGCAAGGCAGAAGTCGGGAGTGTGATGGAATAGGCCCCTTTCCTGGAAAAGTCGAGTTGCAACTATACGTAAAGAACTCAATGTCATCCAGAACATGTTTGACTGGCATCCCATCCACCACTCTCAGCATTCACTCCCTTCGCTACTGGCACACAGGGGCAGCAAAGTATGCCATATACAAGACACACTGCAGCAACCCAGCGAGACATCACTGACAGCACTTTCCAAACCATGACCACTATCACCTAAAGGAAAGGTGCAGCATGTACATGGAGTGCCACCAACTACAAGCTTCCCTTGAAATCATACAGATTTCCTTCTCAAAAGATCTTAGTCAACCAAATGTGTTTTTACAACAATCTCGCTAACTGGTCACTATTATTATGGCTAATTTCTTATTGCAGATTTATTGATTTAAATTTAAATTCCCCAGCTACTTTGATATGGTTTGAACTCATACTTTTAGATCATTCTAAAGTATGTCAAGATGACATAGCTAGGAACATTAAGAATGACAACAGTTAATTGAAAGTTCGGTCTGACTTTTGTTCTTGGCTGATGTGCAGTTTCCTCAGAAGGTGTTTTATTATCTGGTTGCACTGAACTTAATGGAACAGTTTCATTAAATGTCAATGCCACAATTTGCCAAATGTTCAATCATTGACCCAGCAGGCAGTCAGCAATAGTTCTGGAGAAGAGTTATATTGGACTCAAAATGTTTCCGTCTCCACAGATGCTGAGACCTGCTGAGTTTCACCAGCACTCTGTGTTTGTCCCAGCTGGAGTAATTCTGTTTCGGAGTTAGGAAGTTGTAAAATTCACTCCAGATGTTTATAAACAAAACCAAGTGCCCGGCGGTGCTGAGGGGGTGCTGCACTGCTGGGGATGTTTTTGAACTGAGAAAGCTAAAAGTCTGGCCTTTCAGTCATAGCCGTAGAGCTATGCAGCATGGAAACAGACCCTTCGGTCCAACTAGTCCATGCTGACGATAATCCCAAACTAAGCTAGTCCCACCTGCCTGTACCTGTCCCTTATCTCTCCAAACATTTCCTATTCATGTCTTTATCCAAATATCATTTAAACATTGTTAACTGTACCTGCACCTACCACTTCCTGAGGAGATTCATTACACTTAACCACGGAAAAACAATTGTTCCTTGAGTCTTTTTAAAATCTTTCTGTCACCTTAAAATATGTCCCCTAGTCTTGAAATCCCCCATCCTTTCACCTTAACTATACCCCTCATTATTTTATTAACATTTATAAGCTCATCTCTCAGCCTCCTCTGTGAGAAAAGCCCCAGGCTATCCAGCCTCTCCCTCTAATTCAAACCCTCAATTCCTGACAACAAACTGGTAAATCTTTTCTGAACCCTCTGCAGTTTAATAATATTGTTCCATGAACTGGACAATCAGACCTCCCTATAACAGTGCTCCAGAAGAGGCCTCACCAATGTCGTGCACAACCTCAACATAACATTCCAATTCTTACACTCAAAAGCCTGAGCAATGAGGGAAGCATGCTAAACATGTTCTTAACCACCCTGTCAATCTGTGATGTGAAATTAAACAATGATGCATCTGAACCTCTAGTTCTTTCTGTTGTACAACACTACCCTAGGGCTACTTTTAATTGTATAAGTCTTATCTTTGTTTGTTTTAATAAATGATATTCATTCCCCTCCCCCAACATCATTTGCCCTGGCAGGATTTCAAGGAAGAGCAGATGAGTTCTCCATGGCAGCCTGGGCAAAATGTGTCCTGAAAACAGATGAGCTGCTCCTTTGCCACATTGCCTTTTAGGAGAAAGTGAGGACTGCAGATGCTGAAGATCAGAGCTTAAAAATGTGTTGCTGGAAAAGCGCAGCAAGTCAGGCAGCATCAAAGGAGCAGGAGAATCGACGTTTCGGGCATAAGCCACATTGCTTTTCGTTGTGTGCAAATTAACTGCATTGTTTGCTGCATTAGAACAATGAGTACACGTTAAAGGGTATATAATTGGGTAGCAAAGTACTTTGGAGTGCCCCAAAGTTGTGAAAATCATTATCTAAGTGAGACAGGGAGAAATTGTGGGTATTTTTCAATTTCACAATTTCTTTCTTATATTTTTGAATGTTTCTTTTTTCTTGTTTAACAAAGTCCCCTGTTACTCCGTATTTGAATATAAAGGTGTAACTCATTCTGAAAAGGAATGCCGGATGTGTGAGAGTAAAGCTGCATTCTCAATCCCACTTTAGTTCATTATGGTCCCCTAGAAAGTAGAGGATCCCCTAAAATGTGTCTTTCAGTGATTCAAAAGAATTGAAGTTAATTGCGAGGGTTCTAATATGATGTTGATAACCTTGATGGTTATATAATTGTCCTTATACGGATACTCCTCACTGTGGAAGAAGTCACAATTATAAATAACATCTCATGATGTGAGTATACTCTATTTGGAATCACCTAGGTTCCACTTGGATACTCACAACTTATAAATAGTGCACTATGCACGAGATGATTTCAGATGGTAATTAGCTCCTGATGACTTCAATGCGGCCAGATGTCATGATAGCAGTAGATATGAATCAAATCTCTTCAAACTACCTTTTGCTGTTCCTCAGCATGTATGAAAAGGACACATGGGTTACAGGACAAATCTTCTAATTCGTTCTATTGCACCCCCTGGGCTGCAGAAATGCTGACAACACGAGTATATCTGTCAGCACATAACACTGAACAGCTTCACGGCATCAGTTATGGATCATGTGGATGCAATGCTCGCTCTCTATAAATCTGAATGAAAGAGGACCATATAGAGTTTGATTGCGTTGGGAATTTTCAGCACACCCATGATAAAGGTTGTAGGAGTTATCATAATCTCAGGGAATGAAAAGGAATTGTTCTTCATTCTCTTTTAATTTCATGACATCTAAAAGCAAATCCCACAAAGAACATTACCTATTTGAATCTTCCAAATCCTTTAGTACATCTGGATTCAGAGAATCTCAGAACCACAGAGACATCACGGAGCAGAAGGACATTATTCAGCCCATCAGGTCTAAATGAGCATTATGACTTTGTTCCATTCTCCTCTTTTTGTCCTTTGACCTGCACATTGTTTCCTTTCAGAGAATTATCCATTGCCATTCTGAACTTCTCAGTTGACCTTGTCTTCATCACACTGCCATGCCATACATTCCAGACCTTAACTACTTCCTTTGCATAAATAAAAAAAATTATCACCTTGCATCTGCTTCTTTTGCATATCTGTGTCCTTTTGCTCCTGATCGCTTTACAAGTGGGACAATTTCTCCCTGTGTCCCCTCTGCCCACACCTCTTATGCTTTTGGAAAACTCCGACTGAATGTCTTCTCAACTTCTTCACCTCCAAGGGAAGAGATCCCTACTTCTCCAAACCGTCACCATCATGAAGTGTCTCGGCCTTGGAAGATACCTCTTCTGCACTCTTTCCAAACCATTTATTCTGACCTTTGTTTTCTTATTTATTACTATGGTTTTGTACTTGTGAAAGTCTACAATGCTGGACTTTTTAGTTCCTTATTTTCCAATTTTTTCCTAACAATTTGTATTCAAGAATCTGTACCTAGGTTGCATTTGTATGTAAGATGGGGATGTTGGTGGCAACTTGTAAACTTTTCATTTGATTACGTGACAATAAAGCTAATTCAATTCAATCCCTCCTGAAGTGTGACACCCAGAATCTTACGCAGATTGTTCTTCCTAAGGTGTTCATCTTCTATTAACATTTCCTTATCTAAGGCAGACCAGAGAAGGTTCACTAAGATGATTCTGGATATGGAAAGATTTTCTTATGAGGAGACGTTGAGCACGTTGGGCTTATGCTCATTGGAGTTTACAAGAACGCGAGGTAACCTTATCACAACACATCAGATTTTTCAGGGGCTTGACAGGTTGGATGTGAACAGATCGTTTCCCCTTGTGGGAGTGTCCAGAAGCAGAGGGCATCATTTCATAGTAAGGGATTGCCCATTGAAGACAGAGGTGAGGAATTTCTTTTCTCAGAGGGTGGTGGATCTGTGAGGGCTGTTGAGACTGGGTCATTAAATATCTTCAAGACTGAGATAGACAGATTTTCTTGCCTGAAATGTTGATTCTCCTGCTCCTCAGATGCTGCCTGACCCGCTGTGCTTTTCCGGCACCCCACCCTCGATTCTGATCTCCAGCGTCTGCAGTCCTCACTTTCTCCTGGACTTTTATATCAGTAAGCGAATCAAGGGTTTTGGGGGGAAAAGACAAGGAGGGGCAGTTGAGGATTCTCAGATCAACCATGATCTCAGTGAATAGACTTGAATGGCCTACTTCCGCTCCTATGTCTCCTGGTCTTCTCCTGTGATTGTAAATTCAGGCTGTGCAAAGTACAGAAATAAACTGTTAAATTGGGTAATATGAATGGAATTTAACTGTCCAAAGTATTTTTAACTACACTTTTATGAGTTGCTTTTGAAGTGAATAGTGACAGAGTGGCCTTTCAAGACTTGTTATTTGGAACCTCTGTTCCACATGTGACTGTGTGAATCATATTACATGGTCAGCAATTAATGGGTGCAAACACACAGCAATTTACTGACTTATGGAAACGATTTATACAGGGAATCCAAGTTGTGTTTGAAGGTTAAATGAGGTTATTAAATAGATATTGAAGAAACATTCAAAGCATGGCACTGTTTAGCATCTTGGTCTTGCCCCCACATGCCCAAATGTTGCCTGTCTTTTCACACTCCCCTTCATAGTGATACGCACAAGATTTTTTTTTCATTCTGTGGTGATCCAAAAATGTCAAAAAGGGCACTCAAAAATACAGCGCTCTTGAACATAATGCATGCTCCAACGCTTTGATTCAGATGTTGAGTGTTTGAAAAGGGAAATAAGTTCAAATTAATTTGTGAAAATGCAGTCAGATTCAAATAAAGGGGGAATATTCATGGTGATTGCAACATCAGTAAAGAGCAATTTAAAAAGAAATCTGTCAAAGCTTATGTTTTACCACTGGCGCACTCCTGAACAGGACTTTCCAAACTCGCATCTAGAAGCACAAGGGCAGTAGATAGATGGAAACACCACCACCTGCAAGTTCCCCTCCAAGTCATACATCATCCTGAATTGGAAATATATCATTGTTCCTACAGTGCCACTGGGTCAACATCCTGGAACTCTCTCTGTAACAGTGCTGTAAGTTTACCTACAGCACATGGATTGCAACAGTTCAAACAGGCAGCTCACCACCACCTTCTGAAGGACAATTCAAGATAGGTAATACAGGCTGGCCCAGCCAGTGATGCCCACATCCTGTGAAGTAATAATTTTTTTCAAAACATATCTCTGTGACGATCTTTTTGAGTGCTAAGTATCTTCGGAGGCTCGCGTATTTGTTAGAAACTTTGTGTGCTCTACCCCAGAAAGCCAGGTTGGGAAATATAACACTGTACCCAATCTCTAAACACATTTATTAACAGAGATTTAGATTGCGAGCATGCCCCTCCTAACCTACTAACCACAGTCTCTTTCACTTTGTTGCTAATTATAGCAGAACAAGTGAATCTCCAGTTTATCACCAAAACCAATGCAATTAAATATAATTAACATAAAATTAACATTGCATTCACTGGACAGTTAAATACTGTCTCAATTTTAAAATTTCCATCCATTTCCTTGCCTATGTTTGCCTATAATTTTGTCCAATGTTCAGACATATCTAAATTGCTCTAATTCTGACCCCTTGATACTAATCACCTCCCCTTAAGGTCTGAAGATCCCCTCTTGAATCTCTCCTCGTGACCATATCTTCTTACTTTAAGATGTTCCTTAAAACCTACCTTTTCGACAAGCTTTTAGTTTTCTAATGTTATCCAACATCTTGTGTGGCTCAGTGTCACGTTTGCTTTATAATGCTTCCTTAAACTGTCATATTTTTGCTTATTAAAAGTGCTCTAACATGCAAGTTGTTGTGATAAAGGCATGCCCCCCAAGAATTTGGTAAGGAGAGAGGAGGGGATTTTCAAGAGGTGAATGGGAGGTGAGAGGGTTGTCGGAGGACCTCAGAAGATTACTGACAAGAAGAAGCTGCAGAGATCACAAAGATAGACTTTTAACTTTGATGCACTGCTGGGAGCTAATGTAGGTTGACAAACATGCCATTACTGGGAGGAAGAAAGTCTTTCATTACTTCAGGAAGCCTCAAAGCACTTCACACAAATTAAATATTTTCAAAATACAGGACAGGATTCTGTCAGTGTTCGAAGTCCTGATGCTGTAGCCTGAGTTGTGCACTGCTTTCACTCTCCTTTTGCTACCTCCCTGTGGAAAGGTGAGGGAAATATGTCTGATTCAGCAGTTGGGTAAGTTATTTGTGTCAGCTAGGAGAAAGTGAGGACTGCAGATGCTGGAGATCAGAGCTGAAAATGTGTTGCTGGAAAAGTGCAACAGGTCAGGCAGCATCCAAGGAGCAGGAGAGTCGACATTTAGGGCATAAGCTCTTCTTCAGGGCAATACATTTCCAGCTCTGGTGTCAGCTAACAATGCAATAGGAAAGCCTGGGCTAAAAAATAGCTTCCTCGTCATAGATGGAGAGTCTGCATCGCGGACACAAATTTCCCACCCAACTCCCCTGCTGTGAACATAAGACACCAGACCATAAAGGTATATTCTAAAATTCAATTCCACTTGTCATTGGTTCACTTTGCACATGTGTGTATCAATGTTAATTGTTGAGATGAGCTTAGTCAAAGGGTGAAATGTATAGAACACTGCACTGTTGACTCACTGAGATGGTTACAGGGGACACTTCCATTCATGTGTGTGATTTTTTTTTGTTTATTCACGATTGAGCATTTATGTTAGTGTCCAGTGTTACAATTGCAGTCTGTGGGACATGCCTGGAGTTACAGGCACAGCTAACCCTCCCTCTGCATTTCACAGCATATTGTCCAAGAGCTATCTCAGTAGGTATAACTGAAATGTCGTGGGTGAATACCAAGTTCTGTAAGGACTGTAAGTCAAAACCCAGAGATGGGCCCAACACTTAGCCCTTCCCCCTCACTTCCATCCTCTGATCGACCCTTCCTCTCAGCTACCAACTGGATTTATTCTTCCCATTGACCAACCAAGCTGTATCATCTACCTTTGGCCATCTATCCCTGCCTCACCACTCACCCCTCTCCCCACCCAAAACCCTCCCCCCACCCCTTTATCTGCCACCCCCTTTACACCCCTCCCCCCAAGTCCTGTGAAAGGGTTACACCCAAAACATTGACTTCTCCACCTCCTGATGCTGCCTGGCTTGCTGAGTTCTTCCAGCCTCCTGCTTGTCCGCCATGACATTCTTGTGAGCCATTGACTTTATCTCAAAGGAAGGACATTAGGCTTAAAAGGTTTATGCTAAATGTTGCTATAAAATGGTTAGGAGTATATTCACTGGAGTTTAGAAGAATGACCAGTCAATCACACAGAAACCTGGAACATTCTAGCAGGACCTGATAGTGTAAATGGAGGAAGGATGTTCCTGTCGATAGGGAGTCCTGAACTAGGGAGTCACACTCTAAGGATACTGGGTAGTTCATTTAGGACTGAGGTGTGGAGAAATTTCTTCAGAGAGGGGTTAGCCTGTGGAATTTATGAGTGCAGAAAGCGGTTGAGGCCAAAACATTAAATGTTTTCAAGTCAGAGCTAAGTGCAATACTTTGATATAAAAGGATCAAAGGGTATGGGGAGAAAGCAAGAACAGGGGACTGAGTTAGATAATCAAGTTATTGAAACACAATTCCCCATGTACAAAGCCTAATCACACCTTGCCTTTCCAAATACATGTAAATCCTGTCCCTCAGAATCCCTTCCAATAACTTACCCACCACTGACATAAGGCTCACAGCTCTTTAATTCCATGCTCCCTGGGGACAGAAGTGCCCTCTTCCTGTGCTCCATCATCTCCTGTAACTTAGTCTGATAAGGAGGCATCTACACCTGAGAACCCCTATCTCTCTCAGTGGGTGGGGTCTTCCATGCCCAAAGTCACCGGGAAATGCCTGCTAAGCTTGAGAGTCACCAGAGTGTACCAATTATCAGGCTCCTTCCACTGTGGCTGCAAATGTAATGCCTGCACCTAAATGTGGTGGGAAGGAGAGAAAACAAAAGCCATTGTGGGCTCATCATTACCACAATGGGTGTTTGCCTATTGTATGTATTCTGGACTTTTGCAAATATGTATTTACTGACACTGTTAGAACATCTGCTGGAGTCTTCTTGTCCCAACAGGGTACGAAAAAGTCATCTAACGTGGATCACCTTCAACCAGCAAACGATCTTGGCATCAGCACCTCATGTCCACAAAGTGAGTGACTGGAGATCACCTCATCTGTCAGATGCTTACATATAAACTGGAGACTGAAGTCAAGGTGCTGCAGATGAATCTTGGGGACACTGAGGCTAATGCTAAAGTCTAGGGGTGGCCCAGGATGGCCACTTGACACAACCTACATGTGGGAGCAATGGTGGAGTCTGCCAAGCGTCTCCAGGCTCCAGGTGGAAATGTCTATCCAATGTCTGGGGTCCTTCAAGCTATACAGCAATAATTATTACAATAAGGTGGACAATGGGCAAATTCCATTGCAAACATTGCAGAGCATAATGGAGGGAACAGATCTATACTTTGTAGCTGAAGCAGTGGTAAGATTGCCAGTTGAGGATGCTCAGGTATTGCAATGGCACATTGAAGGACTCTGCAATGGTGTAATGTACATCAGACTTGGAGTGATGCCAGTGTGACTTTTGACGTGACTCATATCTTTGACATAAGAACCATTTTGCACTAATGTCTGGGAGTATGAGCATGTGAAAGTGCGCAATGAGTCACAGTTACTTTTTTGCTAATATTGGACCAGGGCAAATTGTATGCATCCATTAAAAAATGTTTACAGCATCAAGGAAATTAGAGCCATGGTTTAAGTTAACCTGAATCAATCATGAAAACCAACTCAATCCTTGAGAAATGTAGCTTACAGAAAGGAGAGGGCTGACTCAGAACTACACACATGAAATAATAACAGGAACAGAAGAACTCCAGTCATTATGGGAGCAGATGATTGTAAGATTCTCTCTGAATTCTCTGGCTCAGTGGACCATTAATCCTGTCAACCTCACAGGCATTCACTACGGCAGGATTTATTTCAAGCCAGACAATGGCACTTCCCATATTAATTAGTAATTGGCTCGAAGTGAGCATGGACCCAGCCCCACCACAGAGGCTCTGTCCTAACAGTTTCCCTTGTGTGTGAGGATCTGACAGCTGCAGGCTTATGGATTGGGGACTCATGGTCTGTATTCAATGGAGTTTAGATGGATGAGGGGGGATCTAACTGAAACTGACAGAAAATTGAAAGGCTTGGGTGGAATGATTTAGAGATGCCGGTGTTGGACTGGGGTGGACTAAGTTAAAAATCACACAACACCAGGTTATAGTCCAACAGGTTTAATTGGAAGCACTAGCTTTCAGAGCGACGCTCCTTCATCAGGTGGTTGTGGAGGACACAAATCTAAGGCACAGAATTTATAGCAAAGGTTTACAGTGTGATGTAACTGAAATTATACATTGAAAAATACCTGGATTGTCTGTTGAGTCTTTCATCTGTTCAAATACCATGATAGTTTCACTTCTTTCTTTAGATTGTAGGAGACCGAGGGGGGAACTCTATGGAGGTGTATAAAATCATGAGAGGCATGGATAGGGTGAATGCATTCAATCTTTTTCCCAGGATTGGGAAATTGAGGACTGGAGGGCATCAGTTTAAGGTTAGAGGAGAAAGAATAAAAGGGAACCTGAGGGGCAATGTTTTTCCATAGAGGGTGGTACACATATGGAATGAGCTGCCAGCAGAAGTAGTTGAGGTGGGTACATTAACAACATGTAAAAGGCATTTGGATAAATACATGGATAGGAAAAGATTAGAAGGATATGGGCCAAGTGCAGGGAAATGGGATTAGCATGGACGGACAATTTGGTCGGCATGGATCAGTTTGGGCCATAGGGCCTGTCTCTGTGCTGTAGGGCTCTATGACTAATACCAGCTGCTTTGAGGGGCACTGTAACAAAAATCAAACAATGGCCAAAGGAGTTCTTTTGTATAACTCTACTGCACACCTGATTACTGGGATAACCTTTTGGGAATGTCCACACTCCAGCCTGAAATCTGTCTCTTTCAAAAACAACAGTTACTTACTCCTGCAACTTTGGGTGCTCTTTTGTCAATATTGGAAACTTATTGCATTGTTGTTCTTTAGATCAATATGGTGAGGTTTCATGAATCAATGGCAGAGTCACCAATGACTTGCATTGATACCCCTATCCAAGAGCATGCAGCATCGACATTGCCATAGTCTGACTGTTAAAACCTTCTGGATTATATAAAGTTTATCCCCTCTCCATTGACTGTGACCAAATCTCCAGGACTAGAAATGGCTTAGCCCGTGGATTGACTATGACGGTCTACCCTGACTGATAGGAGTCCACCCAATAAGCATACCTGTCCTTTGCCTTTCACACGTCGACATGGTCTTCAAACGTGTAGTTTTTACCACATGGACTGCTGGCACGTGCACCACCGTTGATGTTGATATAACTGTGCCAGGATCCATCACGTTCGCCCTTCCTTTCATGTTCCCTCTTCAGTGCTTCTTCTAGCCACAAGCTGCCTGCCTGTCCCTTCGTGCTAAGAGGCACCTGTGAGACAAAAGCTGCTTCCTTACCTCACCTCAGAAGCCAGCGCTGGTTTGTCGCGGGTGCCCAGTTGGGTGGAGCGATGGTCCAGGGAGATGTGATGCCTCTGTCACCAAGGAGGCCCTTGCTGCAATTGTAGCAGTGCCAGTGAAAGTGAAGTGTAGCAAGATGGCAGTGACAGCTATGGACTTAACAGGTTCAGAGACAGGAAATGCAATGTGACTGGTCTCTGCTTTGTTTATTCAGTCAGATTTCTAAAGCATCAACTATCTCAATTGGACAGAGTTATTTGGGAAGGGAAAGTTAATTCTGATGAGTAGATTAATCATGGAGATATAAATGCATGCATATAGACATCTCATCAGCCCTGTGTCAGCAGAGCCATTTAAGGAGGGAAGTTTCAATTGCAATAGTTTATCTAACGACTAGAAGATGGTTTTGTGACTCCTGCCTGAATAACTCGTCACGCTAACCATTATTCTTGATCTCTCAGGGAGAGGAAATTCTATCCATTATGAACAAATTAGGATTATTGATCTGGATACACAAGTTCAAATCGCATTATGTCTACTGGGCAATAAAGTTGAGTCTAAACAAAACCTGAAATTAAATAGGTATTATCGGTAGTGATGATAGTTGTAAAAACATTTTTTAGTTCACTAATGTATTTTAGGGAAGGAAATCTGCTGTTCATAACTAGTCTGGTCTACATAAGAAACCAGACCCACATCAATGTAGTTGAGTCTTAACTACTCTTTGAATTGGCCACGCAAGACACACGGTGGCATTAAGGAAGCTGGTACACCACCATCTTCTTGAAGGAATTTGAAATGAACTAATCTCAGAGGGAGATGGGTCTGGGTGGGTTACTCTGGAGGGTCAGTGTGGACTGGTTGGGCCGAAGGGCCTGTTTCCACACTATGGAATCGAATCTAATAACTCCTATTATTACCAATAAAACCTGTCTTCCACGCATGAATAAGAAAGGATATTGGTGATAAGACCATAAGACATAGGAGCAGATGTATGCCATGCAGCCCATCAAGACTGCTCTGACATTCAATGGCATCCTGGCGGTTCTGATAATAATCCTCAACTCTATTTCTCTTCCTTTTCCCCCATAACCTATGATTCCTTCATGATGAAAATTTATCTATCTCAGCCTTGAATATATTTATGACCCAGTTTCATTAGCCCGATGTAGTAAACAATTCCATACATTCACAGGCCTCTGAGAGATGACATTCCTCCTCAACTGTGTCTTAAATGTACAGCCCCTTATTCTGAGATGATGGACTCTGGTTCTGGACACTCCCACAAAGGGAAACCCTGTCAAGTCCTCTAAGAATCTTGTCTGTTTCGATAAGGTCGTCTCCCATTGTTCCATATTTCAATGGATACAGGAGCAATCTACTCAAACTCTCCTCATAAGACAGTCCCCCTGTACCTGGTATCAGCTGACTGAACTTTCTCTGGACTGTCTCCAATGCCAATACATCTTTCCTTCGGTAAGAGTCCCAAAGCTGTTCATCATACTCTACTTGTGGTCTGAGGATTGACTTCGGCAGTCTTAGCAAAATTTCCCTCTTTCTACACTCCATTATCTTTAAAATAATCATTCAATTTGCTTTCCCTATTACCTGTTGAATTTGGATGCTGATCTTTTGATTCATGGACAAGGACTCACAAGTCTATTTGTTCTGTGGTTTCCTGCAATCCTTCATCATTTAAATAAGATCCACCCCCTCTATTCTTCCTGCCAAAGTGCATAACCTCATATTTCCCACATTATAATCCACTGCCAAGCTTTTGCCCACTCACTCAACCTGCCAATATGTTGCTGCAGGGTCTGTGTCATTATTAGTCTTTGTAATCTGCAAACTTGGATGTAATACATTCACCTTCTCATCCAAGTCACTAATATACAGAGGAACCTCAATTATCTGAAGAATGTGGGTGGGGAGTATTTCATTCGCTTAATCAAATGCCAGTTAATCGAATGCTGAGTAACATAGTTAGCCATGCATTGGGACCTTGCGACCTTGTTCAGATAATCTGAAATTCGGTTGATGGAATGCAGGATGACCAAGGCTACTCTTTATATTGTAAATAATCCTTGTGATACGCCACAAGGTACAGGTTGCCATGTTGAAAATGCCTCCATTATCCCATTATCTTCTATTAGTTAGGCAATTCCCTATTCATGCTAATATGCTATCTCCAACACTATGGGCTTTTATCTTATTAAGTGCTCTGTTGTCATATCAAATGCATTCTGAAAAACCAAATACACTACATCCACTATTTCACCTTTACATATATTGCTTGTTACCTCCTCAAAAAACTCTAGTCAAACATGATTTTCACTTCATGAAGACATGCTGACTCTGTTCTATCGTATTATGCATTTCTAAATGGTGTACTGTTGCATCCTTCACAACAGACCCTGAACAATTTCCCAGTAACAGACATTAAGCCAACTAGCCTATAGTTATCTGATTTTGTCTCCTTCCCTTTTGAATGGTAAAGTCTACCATGTTATGGTTGCTGTTTCCAAGTGGACCTTTTATTGTGCTATTATTTATTAAACCTGCTTCATTACATACTACCAGCTCCAAAATAGCCTGACCACTGTTTAGAACCACAACGTACCATTCTTGGAAACTGTGACAAATTGTATTCTTTTTCATGGTTTCCTCTGCTAACCTGGATGAAGATTACATCACAATCTACATGAGGATTAAAGTGATCAATTATGAATGCACTGTTTTTTTTAACATGCCTTTATTGTATGCTGATGTACTCTCCATCCCACATAGCTACAATGCCCTCCTCATTGGGGAGAACAGCCTTCCTTTTGTTTGTAAAATGCTGTGGGAACTTCACTGGACACATAAAACGAGGGTTAGGAAACCATTACTTTGAAGAAAGTGAGGTCCACAGAGGGCAGCACTGTGGCTCAATGGTTAGCACTGCTGCCTCATAGTGCCAGGGACCTGGGTTCAATTCTTTCCTTGAGCGATTGCCTGTGTGGAGTTGCATATTCTCCCTGTGTTTCCGTGGGTGTCCGCGAGGTGCTCCGGTCCCCTCCCACAGTCACAAAGGTTACGTTGATTGGCCTTGATAAATTACTCATAGTGTTCAGGGATGTGTAGGTTAAGTGCATTAGCCATGGGAAATGCAGGGTTACAAGGATAGGGAATGGGAACGGTTAGGATGCTCTTCAAAGGGTGGTTGCGGATTTGTTGGGTCGAATGGCTTGTTTCCACACTATAAGGATTCTAATGAAAATGAGAGGCTGGCTTGGATAGTGCTGGAATCATTGGCTTCTCTAGGAGAGGAGTATACATTGATGTCATATCTAAATTAATATTGTTGCATTCTTGTGCAATGTGCGAGTTCTGCAATGATATCACTGTCTTGTAATCCACTTTCATTTCCAATTAATCTTCGTTTGCAGTTCATCATCATGTAATTTAATGCTTTCAAATAAAGTCCCCCAACTGAGATTTTACCATGAACTTACAAAAGGCAACTTATATTAAAATTTCCTCAATGTATTGGGATTTGTATTATGTCTTGTGGTCTAGTTTTCATTCTGAAATCAAGTATTCCTTATGTTATCCAAATGATTAAATTTCCAAAGAAATAAGGATCCTGTACTTACAGCTGTTTTGAATACAGGATTGACGTCTACTGGAAGGTATTCCCATCAAGTGTGTGGAGTTGGTCCTAGCCATTTCTTCAAAGCTGTTGGCCAAGGGACAGAGAGTGCTAGTGGATGATCTCCATGGATGACAACCAATAAACATCTTGCTCAGTTACTTGTCCATAGCAAGTTGTTAAGGTATCTTATATGGGTAAAGACCACAGCCTTTCATTTTGTCTTTACTTTGGATTGTGGGAAAGGTCTGCTTTTAACTAAGAGTTCTTGCATTTTAAAAAATAAATTACTGGAACTCATTGGGAGTTGTGTTTACATTGTTGCTTTGTTCAAGCAATGGAGAGAGATATCTAGAGCGCCATGGCACTGTAGCTATGTGTTGAGCTTCACCTCAAGACAGGTTACAGAATGCACAAATAAGTCAGGATCAATCATGGAGGTCAGTATGACAACAACTCTCTCATTGGCTCCTGAGCAGGTGAACAGCGAGTAGTGAACAGTATATAGGAAAAGCCTCCAGGTACGTCTTGTGGACTGTGACAGAAAATGGATCTCTCTCCCTCTCTCTTTTTGTCTCTCTACTGTGAAGTAACCAAAACTTTGCTCTCTCAACATTTGCTCGAAGTTGTTGCCTATAACCAAAAGACTGAACAAGTGCCCTGTGCCTGCAGCAAAGAACAGGAAAATTCAAAAGAATGAGAGAGTCGGAGATCAGGAAGACTTGGGAGGCCAAAAGGAGCACCTTATCAAATCCTGTGGACTGATGCGATTGAAATATATTTCCCCAGTACTCATAACATCCATGTTTGTTTGTTTCTCGGTGTCCATCCGTGTGTGCATGAAGGAGGTTAAAGTGTCAGCTAGTAGAATTATATGATGGTTTATTTTTTAATTAGATTCCCTACACATTGGAAACAGGCCCTTCGGCCAAACAATCCACACTGACCCTCCAAAGAGTAACCCACCCAGACCCATTTCCCTCTGTCTAATGCACCTAACTCTATGGGCAATTTAGTATGGCCAATTCACCTGATCTGCACATCTTTGGACAGTGGGAGGAAACCCACACAGACACAGGGAGAATGTGTAAACTCCACACAGTCACCTGAGGCTGGAATTAAACCTGGGACCTGATGCTGTGAGGCAGCAGAGCTAACCACTGTGCCACCCTGTCATTTACAGATTTTTTTGCCAGTGGTTAGAATTGATTTATTTGTTATAAATAGTAAAGTCCTTTTTTTGTTCGTTTGTGGGATGTGGGTGTGGCTGGCTGGCCAGCATTAATTGCCCATTCTAATTGCCATTGAGAAGGTACTGGTGAGCTGCTGTGTTGCACTGCTGCAGTCCATGTGTTGTACATGGATCCAAAATACTGCTGGAGTGGGTTTCCAGGATTCTAACCCAATGACATAAAAGGAATGATGATATATTTCCAAGCCAGGATGGTGAGTGATTTGGAAGGGAACTTGCAGGAGGTGGTGTTCTTGTGTTATTTGGATATAGATTTGTCAGCAATCTTAACTAGGGCATTTGTTTAACCAGGATGGTTAGGTTTGTCAAGCCCTGGTGGGAGATCTCCTGAGTTAATATGAGTACATACACAATACTCCCTTCATTTAGGAGCTTTGCGCTGAGCATAGCTGTTCTGTATACTGTGGTTTTTTTTGGTTTTCTTTTGCTTTTTTTTGATCAATTAGTTATTTATTTATTGGTGTTGCTTTGCACAGTGTTAGGTTTGTTTTGTATTATATGGTAGGTTAATAGTTAGTAGTCGGTAGTTGCATTGTAATTTGTGTTTTTTCATGATACTGATATTTGTTATTGATTGTATTTTTCAATAATTTTATGTGTTTGCAAAGTTAAAAAAAATTTGCTAATAAATGCATTTACAAAAAAAATCTGGCAATGATCCAAATCCTCAACATATGGGAAGTCACAGATATTTGAGGTGAAAGAGAATTACTTGCCTTGAAGGTATAGTTCAATCCTGAAACCTTGCGAGATTATTTTAGATAGTTAAGGAATATTTGAACAATGTCTTTGAAAATATTGCTCAAATTCCAGAATAATAAACGAGCAGAGTCCACAATACAGAGGTAGGAAGAAATGACGGTAAAGAAAATAAATAAGTATTGTACCAGAAACAGCTCTCAGGTCATTTCACAGTCAATGAATTTCTTTTAAAGTGCAACCAATGAATTGAAGCACTTATTGTGCTTATAATCTTTGTTAGCTTTGAGGAGATGGTGATGAGCTGCCCTGTTTGAACTGCTGCAGTCAGTGTAGTGTAGATATGCCCATGGTGGTGTTCCAGGATTTTGATCCAGTGACAGTGAAGGAATGGACAACCAAGGATGATGTGTGAGTTTTGGTGGGAGAAACTTGGCAGTGTTTATTGTCCTCTTGTATCCATTGCCCTTGCCCTTCTCAATGGCAGGTCACAGAATTGGGAATGCTGTCAATAATGAGCTGGATGGCCCTTTCTTGTATTCTTGGCATTTTCCTTGAACTTTGTTTTGTGTATATTGCAGTATATGTTTTCCCTTTATTTGAAAACATTTTAAGTTGCTTTATGCTAGTTGAGCTTTATTTAGTTTTGCTGCTGATTGTGTTTTGCCCTGGGGCATTTGTGCAAAAAATACGCTGGCCTACTTTCAGCACCCAACTCGCTTCAGATTTTGCTAGCAACCTACCAATGTTTGGTGTTTCCAATTTCCCACATCCTGTTCAGCTAAATAGCCACTTAAATGAAAGCAGTATTAGCCTTATGCTGAATCTGGAGTTAACCAGGTATAGAAAGTCAGAAATTGCTGGAGAAACTCAACAGGTCTGGCAATGTCTGTAGCGAGAGAAAGCAGAGTTAATAGCTGTCCTTTGGATAGGGAAAATGTTAGGAGGACAATTAAGAGTCAAAGTGAAACAGGAGGGACAAATAAGATTCTGTGTTCAAGTGATAGAATGCTATGCCATCTGATCCACTGTTTAATGCCTATAACAATGTTTGCAAACTGTACTTTGGAGGTTGGTTGCACAATGTGGAACATCTTATTTGGCGCCTCAAAGCAGAGGGAAGTGTCACAATTGGCTGAAAAAACTGGGGATGTTCAATTAAGGAGGTGACCAAAGAGAGAAAAGCCATCCCTGTATGTAAAGGTGACTGGATCTGTGAGGAACAGTGAGCTGTGTAGAGGTGAGTAGAGACATAATGGCCCGAGCTTAATTGGATTAGAGAGTGAGAGAGGCTACAGGGTGGTAGGTGAGACACTGAAAAAGAGAGATTGCCAGGTAGTGAGAGGCTGGTAGGATGGCGGGAGTCGGGGGAGAGGCTATTACTTGGGAGAGAGGATGAAAGGAAAAAGGCTCAGTTTTAAACCTGTCAACAAAGCAGCTCGCTGGGAATCAGGAAGATCTGAAATCACTGAAGCAAAGATGACACAGTTATCTTCATTGGCCAATGAGCTATCCAGTCACCTGTCTCCTACAATGGTGGGCATCTGACTGGAGTCTTGGATCTTCATGTTGAATTAGTCCACTTGGGAGAAGGTTATGACCCAGCAGAGCACAGATGTCTTTTGCCAGCTGATGTAAGACCTTGACACTTCTGGAGACACTTTTGTTCCAACATGTTGAGGAACCTCAACATGGATATGCAAATCTCCTCCATCAAGGCTTCCCAAAGGTGTGATCAGGCCCACAACTGGCTTTGCGAGCTAAACCTTTATGGTCATGAGATTCAATGCAGTAATGTGGAAGTCCGATCAAGTTACAACAGCCATGTTCCCATTCTACTCACTGACACGGCTGAGGGTGACAACAAATTTCAAACCTTAAAATCGGGTCCCAGTGGGAAATGTTGAGGAAGCGCTATACTAGATTGTGAAATCCATGTGTGTGGTCATGATCCTTTCACCACAAGTGCTGTAACCAAATATAGTCAGGGGAAAAATCAGCTGGCAAGCCCAGAAACGGTTTTGTTATTTCTCTGTCTTGCCTTCAAGCCCCTCATTTGCCATTGCCAGTCCTTGGCTTGCTTTCACAGGAAAAATACACACCCACAGTTAAATTACAGAAGTCATGTTCCAATTGCTCCTGACCAAATAACGTATTGAAAATCAATGAGCCTCCTCTCTTGAGGTAGGTTGCTCACATGCAGCCTAACAGGGAGCTGTTAAATGCAGTGGTCACTGATATGGTTCATTTATGTGTTTGTAAACTTCCACCCAACTCCCAAGTGCCAAAACCACACGCTGCTACAAGGTAGAATTCACCCTGTTATCTGCTTTTTGCGGCCTGGTGTCAAATTCTACTCGATAACACATTTGTAAATGACCTCGGGATATTTTATTATGTTAACAGTGCTCTATAAATGCAAGTCGTTGCAGTTGGAGATGAGACAAAATGTTGATGGCTTTATTTAACCTGGATCATGTTTTCCCGAAGCCAAACCTTGGTGCTCAATGAGCTGACACTCACTTACATACTGTGCCTTCCTCCAGCTCTCGTGCTATTTTCTCAGCCTTGCTGGATCAAGGAAGAGATCAAATTCATCACAACCTTATGCTTTTACGATCACGCTAAATTTAAAACGCTTACAGCTGCAACAGTAAACCTAGTATCATTGGCTGTCCCAAAGAACCTTTGGGTCTATTGTACATTGTAATTGCTGCCACATGTTGATACAAGATTGAATGCTTTCCATATTAAAAAAAATCTACTTCACTAAAGATCTTTGTTGATTAGCCTGGCACCAGAGAATGTGTTATACTATACTTAAAGTATTTTATGGTATTTACACTTTCAAGGCTAACATACTTATTATTGACAACAAAAGGTCCTTGTATTTGGAGGGTGAGTCAAATGAAACAGATTGGATTACATTTGCTAGTTTCCAAAACTTATCTGTCTGCACCATGTCTGTGTAGGAAAAGAAGAATAAAGTTCAACTGAAGAGAAACTGATAAACCATTACTTGAAAAGAAATTATTGAGGACAATAAAACTGGGTAGTCCCACCAGCTTTGGCCTTCTCTCCTCACTGAGCTGTGATCATACAGCCCAGCTCTCAACTTTGGCTGATAGCATTAGTTCAGACCCTATTCTGGCTGGGGGATAGATTCAGGACCCACCTCCCTGTCTTATTCATGGCAGAGGATATGGTGCTGTGAGGTGGACCTGCCTTCGGGTGGGGGAACTGAAGAAGAACGGGCTATGAAGTCAGAACAAATGTGCGGTGGCTTTGTGGTAATGTTCCTGTCTTTGGATCAGATGTTCCACTTTAGGAATCTAGGCAGTGAATCAAAGCTTATGTCCAAGTATGGCTGTTTGATGAAACATTAAACTATGCCCCTAATGTTAACTGTACATCAACGGGGTATACTCAGTAGTTGGGCATTAGTTGGAGACTGAACTGTGTTTCTGAAGCAGTCTGAAAGGGTGGTTGTTGGAGGGGCACAAGCGTATCTCAATAATAAAAGCTTGTAGCTGGAAATGTGTTGCTGGAAAAGCGCAGCAGGTCAGGCAGCATCCAAAGAGCAGGAGAATCGATGTTTCGGGCATAAGCTCTTCTTCAGCCATTCCTGAAGAAGGGCTCATGCCCAAAACATCCACTCTCCTGCTCCTTGGATGCTGCCTGACCTGCTGCGCTTTTCCAGCAACACATTTTCAGCTCGGATCTCCAGCATCTGCAGACCTCACTTTCTCCAATAAAAGCTTGTAAGAATATAAAGGTCAGGCTTCAATTCTATCCTTAACTGTCTGGTTATTAAAATTCTAACACCATCTGCCCTTTCAAACAGATGGAAAAGATTGTCCAGCACAATTTCTAAGAGATGTGGAAGAGTTCTCCTTAACTATTATTTGCCTGGCAACCAAAATGATAAAAAAACCCAGCAGGTTTAAGAAACACTTGGATAAGTACATGAATAAGAAATGAAAAATGTGTTGCTGGAAAAGCGCAGCAGGTCAGGCAGCATCCAAGAGGCAGGAGAATCGACATTTCGGACATAAGCCCTTCTTCAGCCATTCCTGCTCCTTGGACGCTGCCTGACCTGCTGCGCTTTTCCAGCAACACATTTTTCAGCTCTGATCTCCAGCATCTGCAGTCCTCACTTTCTCCCCATGAATAAGATACGTTTGGAGGGATATGGACCAAGCATGGGCAGTGGGACTAGTTTAGTTTGGGATTATGTTCAGCATGGACTGGTTGGACCAACGGGTCTGTGTGACTCTATCTGGTTACTATCTGATTGCTGTTTTGGACAGTTCTCAGTTTGCAAATTGCCTGCATGTTTCTCAAATTCATAAGTACTTCCCTGGCTGTGAAGTGCTTTGAAGCATCCCAAAGTTTTGAAAGGTGTGTTATTTAAGTGTAAATTCTTTCTATTTGATAAAGCTTGACTGTATACAACCAATTGTGTCACTTCTAAAGAAAGGCGTTTTGAGGAGAGAATCTCTCAGACAGTTTGGGCTAGCTGCAGTCAACATTACATTGCTTTAGCCCTTCAATTTTGATCAGTTGAACACTTCAGTCAAGTTTTAATAGCTTCAGCTCCTCTCTGAAATAGAGGAGTTGTCAGATACATTTGTAAATTCTAAATTCAAACTTTGACATTCACATGAGCAAATCTGAGGCCATTTTGGAACAGCTAAACAAATGGCACAATGACCTCACAGCACCAGGTCCCGGGTTGGATTCCAGTTTTGGGTGACTGTATTAGGTTTGCACATTCTCCCCATATCTGTGTGGGTTTCCTCTGGGTGCTGTGTTTTTCTTAATACCCTCACAGAATGTAGATGTTTCTGGCTAAGCCAGCATTTATTGCCCATCCCTAATTGTTCAGAGTCAACCACATTATTGGAGGTCTGGAATCACAGATGGGCCAGACCAAGTGAGGATGACAGATTTCCTTCCCCAAAGGACATTGCTGAGTCAGATGGGATTTTCCGTCAATGGACAATGGTTTTATGGTCATCATTAGATACTTAATTCCAGATTCTTTATTGAATTCAAAGTCCACCATCTGCCATGGCGGGATTTGAATCCAGTGCTCCAAATATCAGCTGAGTTTCTCGATTAATAGTCTAGCAATATCATCACTAGGCCATTGCTTTCCTCACATTCTAAAGATGTGTAGGTGAGGTGGATTAGCCGTGGTAAATGTAGGGTTACGGGAATAAGATGGGAGGGGTGATGGGATGCTTTTCGGAGGGTCAGTGTATACTGGACATGTGGAAAAGCGTCTATCTGTTCTTGGGGATTCTCTGTATAAGGATGCGACTGGGTATTTTTGTTGGACAAAATAAAGTGACATATCTTGTATAGCTCATCTAAACGCTCACACGTAGAACATCACTCATAAAGTTACAGTGTTTTGTAACAGGTTTTCAGAAGGGCTTGCACTGACACAATCAGAATATATATCTGATGTTTGTGCCATTAGATATACGATGGATTGCCAATTTTCAGTACTCCAGAATGAATTGGGTGTGCCTCTCTTTCATTAATTCATTCACAGCATGTGGGCGTCACTTTAAGCCAAGTATTTATTGCCAATCCATAATAGACTTTGAGAAGGAGATAGTGTGTCTAATTGATTTCAACAACAAAGATGTAGGTCTAAAGTCATCGGCCAGATCAGCAAAGCACACCATGGTTTCATGGTGACCATCGCAAATGTGGGTTTTTATTTCAGATTTATTTAATTAACTTGAACTAAAATTGCCATGATGGGTGCCATGATCTCCATTATCAGTGCACGCTCACCACGACCTTCCCCATAGCAACTAGGGATGGGCAATAAATACCAGTCTTGCCAGTAACGCCCTCATCCTAAGACTGAATGGAAAACCACGGAGTAAGACTATGAACATGAGTATACCACATGTTTTTGCATTACACAGGCTTCAATTACTGTAACTCAATCCATACAATTGTTATTAACTGCAGTATAGGTTTTCATTCAATAAAGTGAAAAGATGTGCAGGCTTGAGTGAATTAGACATGGGAAAGGGGTGAGGTGGTCTGTGTATGATACTCTTTGGAGTTGATGGGCCAAACAGCCTGATTCCACACTGTAGGGATTCTACGATTCCTTCTAACAGATACCCTTTACTGCCCATGAAGAAGACCTTGGCAGCCAACATTGGCATTCAGTCCACTGAAGGATTGGAGATAGCAGTGTCGTAAGAGAGGAGGGGACAGGCTTGGCAGCAGAGAATGTTGGGGAAGAGAGAGGACGAGGGGTTAGGGGAGTGAAGGCATGGTTTGTTAGATGTTTGGAATAATGGGGGGAGTTTGCAGAAGGAAAGGGGCTTGGAGAAATTCGTGGGATGGCTTTGGAAGGTGTAGGCCTTTGGGATCGTGAAGGGGTTTGGGAAGGGGGGAGAGCTTGGAAAGAACTTGGAAATGGGGAGGGGCTTAAGAAGGTTTTATGGAGAGGGGGCAGAGATCAGTAGTTTGGGGAGATGGGAAGGGAACTAGGGAGAGAGTGAGGGGTTTGGAGAGAAGACTGCATCAAGGAGGAAGGGAGTGGGGAGAGGTTTTGGCAGGGGGTAGGGTGGGGTGGCAGAAGATGTGGGAGGGGGTAGAAGTTGGGAAAGGTGAATGTTTGGGGGATGGGGAGGGCATGGGGGTGAGAGTTGAATCGTAAGGGTGAGAGGTGAATGGCAGGGGGATGGGGGCGTGAGGTGAAAGGTAGGGGTGGGGGCGAGAGGTGAATGGCAGGGGTATGGGCAAGGGTGAATGGCGGGGGGGTGGGAGAGATAGGAAAATGGAATGGGATTGGGGGGAAGAGGTGAATGGCAAGGGAGAGGGAGAGTGGATATGGTGAGGTGGGAGAGGGGTGGGGGAGAGAAGAGGGGGACAGGAGATGGAAGGGGGGGAGAAGAAGGGGACGGGGGTAGAAAAGAGCGGATGGGGTGAGAGGAGAGAGGGGACGTGCGGAGAAGAGAGAAGGGACAGGGAGAGGAGCGGGGGGGGGAGAGAAGAGAGGGGATGGGGAGAGAGAGGAGAGGACAGAGGGGATGGGGGGAGGAGAGGAATTGGGAAAGGCGATGGGCAGGGAGCGGACAGAAAAGAGGGGATGGGGAGAGACAAGAGGGGATGGGAGCGAGTGGAATGGGATGGGGGGGAAGAGGGAATGGGGAGGAGAGAAGAGGGGATGGGGAGAGAGGAAAGAGGGGGTGGGGGAGAGAGGAGAGAGGGGATTGGGTGGAGAGAGTGGGAGTGGGGCGAGAATCTGGGGGGGTGGGATAAGGAGCCTAGGTGGTTAGGAGATGTTAGTGGAGAGAGGAGTTGGGTGTGGAGAGAGTAGGAGGGGATAAGGGTCTGGGGAGAGGAGTGGGGGGGGTAAATAACTGGGGGTGAGGAGTTGGGGGCTGGGTTGAGGATTGGGGGTGGGGAGAGGAGCTGGGACTGGGGATAGGGACTTTGGAGGAGAGATGAGGGGGTGGAGTGTGGAGCTGGGGGCTGGGAATGGAGAGGGGATGGGGGCTGGGGAGTGTGGGGATGGGGAGAGATGAGGGGTAGGGATGGGGTGGATGAAGGGGTGGTGGAAGGATGAGGGGGTGCAGAGGATGGGGGTGTGGGAGGATGAGGGGTGAGGATGGATGAAGGGGTGTTGGAGGGATGAGGGGGTGTTGGAGGGATGAGGGTGTGGGAAGAGAAGCTGGGGATGGGGAGAGTGGGAGAGGGATTGCAGGTGAGGAGAATGGGGATGGGGAGGGATTGGGGGGGTGGGGAGTGTGGGGATGGGGAGAGTGGGGAGGGAAAAGGGGGTGTGGAGGGTGGGGATGGGGAGGGATGAGTGGGTGCGGAGGGTGGGCGTGATCGAGGGATGAGTGGGTGGGGAGAGGAGCTGTGGGTGGGGAGAGTGGGGGAGGGGTTGGGGAGGGTGGGGGAGTGTGGGGTGGGGAGTGTGGGGTGGGGGGTGGGGAGTGTGGGGGTGGGGGTGTGGGAGGAGAGTGTGGGGAGGGGAGCGTGGGAAGGGGAGGAGAGTGTGGGGGTGGGGAGTGTGGGTGAGGGGGAGGCGGGTGTGGGGATGGGAGAGGGGAGTGGGGGGGAGGGGAGTGTGGGGGTGGGGAGTGTGGGGGAGGGGAGTGTGGGGGTGGGGGAGTGGAGTTTGGGGAGGGGGAGTGGAGTGTGGGGGTGGGATGAGAGTGTGGGGAGGGGAAGGGGAGTGTGGGAGTGGGGAGGGGACTGTGGGAGTGGGGAGGGGGAGGGGAGTGTGGGGTGGGGGTGTGTGGGGAGGGGGTGGTGAGTGTGGAGGTGTGGAGTGTGAGGAGGGGGAGGGGAGTGTGCGGAGAGGGAGGGATGGGTGGAAGAGTGTGGGGGAGGGGATGGAGAGTGTGGAGGAGGGGGAGGAGAGTGGGGGGTTTGGGTAGCGTGGGGGGGGAGGGGAATGTGGGGGAGGTGTTGGGGAGGTTGGGGAGGAGGAGGGGAGTACGGGGGTGGGGAACGTGGGAGAGGGGGAGGAGAGTGTGGGGGTGGGGAGCGTGGGTGAGGGGAAGGAGAGTGTGGGCGAGGGGTTGGGGACCATGGGGGAGGGTTTGGGGAGTGTGTGGGAATGTGGGGGAGGGGTTGGGGACCGTGGGGGTGGGTTTGGGGAGTGTGTGGGAGGGGTTGGGGACCGTGGGGGTGGGTTTGGGGAGTGTGTGGGAGGGGTTGGGGACCGTGGGGGTGGGTTTAGAGAGTGTGTGGGATGGGTTGGGGAGTGTGGGGGAGATTAGATTAGATTAGATTACTTACAGTGTGGAAACAGGCCCTTCGGCCCAACAAGTCCACACCGACCCGCTGAAGCGCAACCCACCCATTCATTTACCCCTTACCTAACACTACGGGCAATTTAGCATGGCCAATTCACCTGACCTGTACATCTTTGGACTGTGGGAGGAAACTGGAGCACCCGGAGGAAACCCACACAGACACGGGGAGAACGTGCAAACTCCACACAGTCAGTCGCCTGAGTCGGGAATTGAACCCGGGTCTACAGGCGCTGTGAGGCAGCAGTGCTAACCACTGTGCCACCGTGCTGCCCACAAAGGGGTTGGGGAGTTTGGGGGAGGGGTTGGGAAGTGTGGGATGGGGTTGGGGAGTGTGTGGGAATGTGGGGGAGGGGTTGGGGAGTGTGGGGGAGGGTTTGGGGAATGTGGGGGAGAGTGGGGGTGGGGGTGGGGAGTGTGTGGGAGAGTTTGGGGAATGTGTGGGAATGTGTGGGATTGTGGGGGAGTGTGGGGGAGGGGTTGGGGAGTGTTGGGGAATGTGGGGGAGGGATTGGGGAATGTGGGGGAGAGTGGGGGTGGGGGTGGGGAGTGTGTGGGAGAGTTTGGGGAATGTGTGGGATTGTGGGGGAGTGTGGGGGAGGGGTTGGGGAATGTGGGGGAGGGATTGGGGAGTGTGGAGGAGGTGTTGGGGAGTGTGGAGGAGGGTTTAGGGAATGTGGGGGAGAGTGGGGGTGGGGGTGGGATTGTGGGGGAGTGTCGGGGAGGGGTTGGGGAGTGTTGGGGAATGTGGGGGAGGGATTGGGGAGTGTGGAGGAGGTGTTGGGGAGTGTGGACGAGGGTTTAGGGAGTGTGGGGGAGAGTGGGGGTGGGGGTGGGATTGTGGGGGAGTGTCGGGGAGGGGTTGGGGAGTGTTGAGGAATGTGGGGGAGGGGGTGGGGAGTGTAGGGGATGGGTTGGGGATTGTGGAGGAGGGGTTGGGGAGTGTTGGGGAGGGATTGGGGAGTGTGGAGGAGGGGTTGGGGAGTGCGGGGTAGGGGTTGGGAGTGTGGGGGAGTGTGGCGGAGGGGTTGGGGGCTTGTGGAGGAGGGGTTGGGGAGTGTGCGGGAGGGGTTGAGGAGTGTGGGGGAAGGTTGGGGGAGTGTGTGGGAAAGGGTTGGGCAGTGTGGAGGAGGGTTTGGCCAGTGTGGGGGAGTGTGGAGGGGGAGTTGGGGAGTGTGGGGGAGTGTGTGGGCAGGGTTGACGAGTGTGGGGAGGGGTTGGGGATTGTGGGGGAATGTGGGGGAGGGGTTGGGGATTGTGGGGGAGCGTGGGGGAGGGGGAGGGGTATGTGGGGGTAGGGAGTGTGGGGAGGGGAGTGGAGTGTGGGGATGGGGAGTGTGAGGAGGGGGTGGGGAGTGTGAGGAGGAGGAGGGGAGTGTGGGGAGAGGGAGGGGTGTGTGGGAGAGTGTGGGGGATGGTATGGAGAGTGTGGGGGAGTGTCGGGGAGGGGTTGGGGAGGTTGGAGAGGAGCAGTGGAGTATGGGGGTGGGGAGCATGGGGGAGGGGGAGGAGAGTGTGTGGGTGGGGAGCGTGGGTGAGGGGGAGGAGAGTGTGGGCGAGGGGTTGGTGACCATGGGGGATGGTTTGGGGAGTGTGTGGGAGGATTGGGGAGAGGTGGGGTAGGGGTTGGGGACCGTGGGCGTGGGTTTGGAGAGTGTGTGGGAGGGTTTGGTGAGTGTGGGGGAGTGTGGGGAGTGTCGGGGAGGGGTTGTGGAGTGTGTGGGAGTGTGGAGAGGATTTGGGGAGTGTGTGGGAGGGGTTGGAGAGTGTGGGGGATGGTTTGGAGAGTGAGTGGGAGTGTGCGGGAGGGGTTGGGGATTGTGGGGGAGTGTGGGGAATTTAGGGAGGGGTTGGGGTGTGTCAGGGAGGAGTTGGGGAGTGTGGCGGGGGGGTTTGGAAGTGTGGGGGGTGGGGAGCGTGGGTGAGGGGAAGGAGAGAGTGGGCCAGGGGTTGGGGACCGTGTGGGTGGGTTTGGGGTTTGTGTGGGAGGGGTTGGGGACCGTGGGGTTGGGTTTAGAGAGTGTGTGGGAGGGGTTGGGGAGTGTGGCGGATGGGTTGGGGAGTGTGGGGGATGGGTTGGGGAGTGTGGGGGATGGGTTTGTGAAGTGTGGGGGAGATTAGATTACTTACAGTGTGGAAACAGGCCCTTCGGCCCAACAAGTGTATGGGAATGTGGGGGAGCGATTGGGGAGTGTGGAGGAGGTGTTGGGGAGTGTGGGGGAGGGTTTGGGGAAAGTGGGGGAGAGTGGGGGTGGGGGTGGGGAGTGTGTGGGAGTGTGGGGGAGAGTTTGGGGAGTGTGTGGGATTGTGGGGAAGTGTGGGGGAGGGGTTGGGGAGTGTTGGGGAATGTGGGGGAGGGGTTGGGGAGTGTAGGGGATGGGTTGGGGAGTGTTGGTGAGTGTGGGGGAGGGATTGGGGAGTGTGGGAGAGGGGTTGGGGAGTGTGGGGTAGGGGTTGGGGAGTGTGGCGGAGGGGTTGGGGGCTTGTGGAGGAGGGGTTGGGGAGTGTGGGGTAGGGATTGGGGAGTGTGGAGGAGGGGTTGGGGAGTGTGGGGTAGGGGTTGGGCAGTGTGGGGGAAAGGGTTGGGCAGTGTGGGGGAGTGTGGGGGAGTGTGGGGGAGGGTTTGGTCAGTGTGGGGGAGTGTGGGGTAGGGATTGGGGAGTGTGGAGGAGGGGTTGGGGAGTGTGGGGTAGGGGTTGGGCAGTGTGGGGGAAAGGGTTGGGCAGTGTGGGGGAGTGTGGGGGAGTGTGGGGGAGGGTTTGGTCAGTGTGGGGGAGTGTGGGGGAGGGGTTGGGGAGTGTGGAGGGGGGGTTGGCGAGTGTGGGGGAGTGTGTGGGCAGGGTTGGGGAGTGTGGAGGGGGGGTTGGGGATTGTGGGGGAGTGTGGGGGAGGGGGAGGGGTATGTGGGGGTAGGGAGTGTGGGGAGGGGGAGGGTAGTGTGGGGGTGGGGAGTGTGAGGAGGGGGTGGGGAGTGTGAGAAGCAGGAGGAGGGGAGTGTGGGGAGAGGGAGGGGTGTGTGGGGAGTGTAGAGGATGGTATGGAGAGTGTAGGGGAGTGTCGGGGAGGGGTTGGGCGGCATGGGGGGAGGGGAATGTGGGTGAGGTGTTGGGGAGGTTGGAGAGGAGCAGTGGAGTATGGGGGTGGGGAGCGTGGGGGAGGGGGAGGAGAGTGTGTGGGTGGGGAGCGTGGGTGAGTGGGAGGAGAGTGTGGGCGAGGGGTTGGTGACCATGGGGGATGGTTTGGGGAGTGTGTGGGAGGATTGGGGAGGGGGGGGTAGGGGTTGGGGACCGTGGGCGTGGATTTGGAGAGTGTGTGGGAGGGTTTGGTGAGTGCAGGGGAGTGTGGGGAGTGTGGGGGAGGGGTTGTGGAGTGTGGGGGTTGGTTTGGAGAGTGTGGGGAATTGAGGGAGGGGTTGGGGAGTGTGGGGATGGGAGAGGGGAGTGTGGGGGTGGGGGAGTGTGGGGGTGGGGGAGTGGAGTGTGGGGGTGGGGAGCGTGGGGGTGAGGGAGGGGATGTGGGGGTGGGAAGGGGAGTGTGGGAGTGGGGAGGCGGAGGTGAGTGTGGGGGTGTGGAGTGTGAGGAGGGGGACGGGAGTGTGCGGAGAGGGAGGGATGTGTGGAAGAGTGTGGGGGAGGGGGAGGAGAGTGTGGGGTTTGGGTAGCGTGGGGGGGAGGGGAATGTGGGCGAGGTGTTGGGGAGGTTAGGGAGGAGGAGGGGAGTATGGGGGTGGGGAACGTGGGGGAGGGGGAGGAGAGTGTGGGGGTGGGGAGCGTGGGTGAGGGGAAGGAGAGTGTGGGCCAGGGGTTGGGGACCGTGGGGGTGGGTTTAGAGAGTGTGGCGGAGGGGTTGGGGAGTATGGGGGATGGGTTGGGGAGTGTGGGGGAGGGTTTGTGAAGTGTGGGGGAGATTAGATTAGATTAGATTACTTACAGTGTGGAAACAGGCCCTTCGGCCCAACAAGTCCACACCGACCCGCCGAAGCGCAACCCACCCATACATTTACCCCTTACCTAACACTTCGGGCAATTTAGCATGGCCAATTCACCTGACCTGTACTTCTTTGGACTGTGGGAGGAAACCGGAGCACCCGGAGGAAACCCACGCAGACACGGGGAGAACGTGCAAACTCCACACAGTCAGTCGCCTGAGTCGGGAATTGAACCCGGATCTCAGGCGCTGTAAGCAGCAGTGCTAACCACTGTGCCACCGTGCTGCCCACAAAGGGGTTGGGGAGTTTGGGGGAGGGGTTGGGGAGTGTGTGGGAATGTGGGGGAGGGGTTGGGGAGTGTGGAGGAGGTGTTGGGGAGTGTGGGGGAGGGTTTGGGGAAAGTGGGGGAGAGTGGGGGTGGGGAGTGTGTGGGAGTGTTGGGGAGAGTTTGGGGAGTGTGTGGGATTGTGGGGAAGTGTGGGGGAGGGGTTGCGGAGTGTTGGGGAATGTGGGGGAGGGGTTGGGGAATGTAGGGGATGGGTTGGGGATTGTGGGATGGGGTTGGGGAGTGTTGGGGAGGGATTGGGGAGTGTGGGGGAGGAGTTGGGGAGTGTGGAGGAGGGGTTGGGGAGTGTGGGGGAGGGGTTGGGGAGTGTGGGGGAGGGGTTGGGGAGTGTGGGGGAGGGGTTGGGGAGTGTGGGGGAGGGGTTGGGGGAGTGTGTGGAAAAGGGTTGGGCAGTGTGGGGGAGGTTTTGGTCAGTGTGGGGGAGTGTGGGGGAGGTGTTGGGGAGTGTGGGGGAGGGGTTGGGGAGTGTGGAGGGGGGGTTGGCGAGTGTGGGGGAGTGTGTGGGCAGGGTTGAGAAGTGTGGGGAGGGGTTGGAGATTGTGGGGGAGGGGTTGGGGATTGTGGGGGAGCGTGGGGGAGGGGGAGGGGTATGTGGGGGTAGGGAGTGTGGGGAGGGGAGGGGAGTGTGGGGTTGGGGAGTGTGAGGAGGGGGTGGAGAGTGTGAGGAGGAGGAGGAGGGGAGTGTGGGGAGAGGGATGGGTGTGTGGGGAGTGTAGGGGATGGTATGGAGAGTGTGGGGGAGTGTCGGGGAGGGGTTGGGGAATGTGGGTTGGGGGGCGTGGGGGAGGGGAATGTGGGTGAGGTGTTGGGGAGGTTGGAGAGGAGCAGTGGAGTATGGGGGTGGGGAGCGTGGGGGAGGGGGAGGAGAGTGTGTGGGTGGGGAGCGTGGGTGAGGGGGAGGAGAGTGTGGGCGAGGGGTTGGTGACCATGGGGGATGGTTTGGGGAGTGTGTGGGAGGATTGGGGAGAGGGGGCGTAGGGGTTGGGGACCGTGGGCATGGGTTTGGAGAGTGTGTGGGAGGGTTTGGTGAGTGTGGGGGAGTGTGGGGAGTGTGGGGAATGTGGGGAGTGTGGGGAATGTGGGGAGTGTGGGGGAGTGTGTGGGAGTGTGTGGGAGTGTGTGGGAGTGTGTGGGAGGGGTTGTGGAGTGTGTGGGGGTGTGGAGAGGATTTGGGGAGTGTGGGGAGGGGTTGGGGAGTGTGGGGGTTGGTTTGGAGAGTGTGGGGAATTGAGGGAGGGGTTGGGAGTGTGGCAGAGTGTGGGGGATGGGTTGGGGTGTGTGGGGGAGGGGTTGGGGAGTGTGAGGGAGGGGTTGGGGAGTGTGGGGATGGGAGAGGGGAGTGTGGGGGGAGGGGAGTGTGGGGGTGGGGGAGTGGAGTGTGGGGGTGGGGAGCGTGGGGGTGGGGGAGGGGATGTAGGGGTGGGATGGGAGTGTGGGGAGGGGGAGGGGACTGTGGGAGTGGGGAGGCGGAGGTGAGTGTGGGGGTGTGGAGTGTGAGGAGGGGGACGGGAGTGTGCGGAGAGGGAGGGATGTGTGGAAGAGTGTGGGGGAGGGGGAGGAGAGTGTGGGGGTTGGGTAGCGTGGGGTGGAGGGGAATGTGGGCGAGGTGTTGGGGAGGTTAGGGAGGAGGAGGGGAGTATGGGGGTGGGGAACGTGAGGGAGAGGGAGGAGAGTGTGCGGGTGGGGAGCGTGGGTGAGGGGAAGGAGAGTGTGGGCCAGGGGTTGGGGACCGTGGGGGTGGGTTTGGGGAGTGTGTGGGAGTGTGGGGGAGGGGTTGGGGACCGTGGGGTTGGGTTTAGAGAGTGTGTGGGAGGGGTTGGGGAGTGTGTGGGAGGGTTTGGGGAGTGTGGCGGGTGGGTTGGGGTGTGTGGGGGAGGGGTTGGGGAGTGTGAGGGAGGGGTTGGGGAGTGTGGCGGGGGTGGTTTGGAAGTGTGGGGGAGGGTTTGTGTAGTGTGGGGAAGTGTGGGGGGGGTTGGGGAGTTTGGGGGAGGGGTTGGGGAGTGTGGAGGAGTGGTTGTGGAGTGTGGGGTAGGGTTGTATGTGTTGGGGAGGCGTTGTGGAGTGTGGGGGATGGGTTGGGGAGTGTGGGGAGTGTGGGGGAGGTGTTGGGGAGTGTGGAAGAGGGGTTGGGGAGTGTGGAGGAGGGTTTGGGGAGTCTGGGGGAGGGGTTGAGGAGTGTGGGGAAATGTGGGGTAGGGATTGGGGAGGGGTTGGGGAGGGTGGGGGAATGTGGGGTAGGGATTGGGGAGGGGTTGGGGAGGGTGGGGAGGTTTTGGGGAGTGTGGGGGAGGGGTTGGGGATTGTGGGGAGTGTGGGGGCGGGGTTTGGGGAGTGTGGGAGTCGGGTTGGGGAGTTTGGGGAAGGGGTTGGGGCATGTGGAGGAGGGGTTGGGGAGTGTGGGGGACTGTGGGGGAGGGGTTGGGGCGTGTGGGGGAGGGGTTGGGGAGTGTGGGGGAGAGTTTGGGGACTGTGGGGGAGGGGTTGGGGTGTGTGGGGGGGAGGGGTTGGGGAGTGTGTGGGGGAGGGTTGGGGTGTGTGTGGGAGAGTTTGGGGACTGTGGGGGAGGGGTCGGGGTGTGGGGGGTGGGGTTGGGGACTGTGGGGGAGGGGTTGGGCAGTGTGGGGGGGAGGGGTTGGGGTGTGTGTCGGGGAGGGGTTGGGGAGTGTGCGGGAGAGTTTGGGGAGTGTGGGGGTGGGGTTGGGGAGTGGAGGGGTGGGGTTGGGGAGTGTGGGGGGGGGGAGGGGTTGGGGAGTGTGTGGGGGAGGGGTTGGGCAGTGTGGGGGGGAGGGGTTGGGGTGTGTGTCGGGGAGGGGTTGGGGAGTGTGCGGGAGAGTTTGGGGAGTGTGGGGGTGGGGTTGGGGAGTGGAGGGGTGGGGTTGGGGAGTGTGGGGGGGGAGGGGTTGGGGAGTGTGTGGGGGAGGGGTTGGGGAGTGTGTGGGGGAGGGGTTGGGGAGTGTGGGGGGGGAGGGGTTGGGGAGTGTGGGGGGGGAGGGGTTGGGGAGTGTGGGGGGGGAGGGGTTGGGGAGTGTAGGGGAGGGGTTGGGGAGTGTGGGGGGGAGGAGTTGGGGAGTGGAGGGGTGGGGCTCAATTTCCCAGGAGGCGGTGGCCGCGCGTGCGCACTGTGTCTGGGCGGCCGGCGTACAAGATGGCGGCAGCGTGTGGGCTGAGTGCGGCTCCATTTAAATAGGAGAAGCCGGCGGAGTCACTGAGGCAGGCGGACCGTGAGAGGGAGTGTGCGCGGCCGCAGTAGCTGGATGGAGAGTGTCCGTACTTGCCTCTGTTGAGGAGTGTAATCGGCGGTATTTTCTGAGCTGGGCTCTCTCTTCCACCCCCCCCCCCCCCAACCACCTCTGGGGTTGGTGCGGGTTACCGTGGCCTGGCGCCTGCCTCCCTCCCCCTCCCCCTCTCCCCCTCAGGATTGTCGGCGGCGGTCACCCGCCCGAGCCAGATGATGAAGATTAAGCACAACCAGACGCGCACGTACGATGGCGAGGGCTACAAGAAGCGGGCGGCGTGTCTCTGCTTCAAGAACGAGTGTGAGGAGGAGGTGAGTGTCTGTGTGAGGCGGGTGTTTTGTTGTTGCCCGGTTGGGGGGGGGGGACGGGGGTAAATCCCCACCTTGTTGCCCCCTGTCTCACCGGCCGGTCCGTCCATGCTGTTTTCCGCCGCTGCTCGGTGGTTCCGCCTCCCTCTGGATTCTCCTTTCCAGCTCTCTCCCCTTCGGCCTCATGTCCAACCGCTTACCCTTTCTTTAAAAAGAATAGAAAAGAAACGTCTCAATATAAGGCACGAAAATAACCCCCCACACCCCCACCCCCACCCCTCAACCCCCCACCCCTCCTCCGGTGGCCTGCTGCTTCTCCTCATTATCTATTTTCTCTCTCATCGCAATGTTAATACATTGGATTTGTCCTTCAGTCTGGAGCAGCCCAAAATCCCAGTGGTACGCTCTGTAATCCCCCTCTCCCCTTGCCCTGTTTTTATCTGCCACGTTCTCCATGTCAACGAATTATTGCATCTTTAAGGTTTTTCTCGCAGCGTTGTTGGACATCTGTTGTCCGGTTGCTTGCACGCATCCTGAGAATGGTCTCTTATTGACATGTGAAACACGTTTGTCGCTCGAGCACTGAGTTCTCCAAAAAGAAAGCGATGTCGAAACTGTGTTCTGCTTTCAGTGCCTCCTTTCTCACTGTTCAACTTTTGACTTGTGGCATCCGATATGTACCGTTTCTGCAGCTGTTAAGCGGTGGCCATTTATCATGTAGGCTTGTCAGAAAGTATTAGCGAAAGTCACGCTTTATTGTGGGAATGTCGAATGTCATGCTTAATGTCGAAGGAGGTTGAGTCCCTCATCATGAGGTGTAAAGTTGGGCCATGTGAACATTGGCGCTGCCTGAGCCCTGATGCAGGGGCATGGGAAAATAATCCGTTTTCATGTTGCCCCCATTATTCAATGAATGAAATGTGATTGGAGGTGTTGCAAAAGGAGACTTGGTGCTTCATGTCTCTGTACTCTAGATACTGAGGGGATGATAGATCATGCAAGTACTGACTGTGATCCTAGTCAATAAATCAAGACCCAGCATTCCAGTTTCAGCAGATACCCAAGTTTTAACTTGACTGAGTTGGAATTCAGAAGCTAGATGATTTTGTTCTCTTTTCCCTCCTTCTCCCCCCTCTCTCTTTCTCTCTCTCTCCTCCCTGTGCCCCCCATTCTTAGCAGATGAAATCTATCTTGGTGAAATGTGGCAGTTTGCACATCATATTTATGCCAACCTCTTGGGAAGCTTTGTTTATACATGTGATGGCATGGCTCAGTGGTTTTATCTTAGCCTGCTGGACACACTTTCCTCATTCCTGATGAAGGGCTTATGCCCGAAACGTCAAATTTCCTGTTCCTTGGATGCTGCCTGACCTGCGCCTTTCCCGCAACACATTTTTAGCTCTGATCTCTAGCATCTGCAGACCTCACTTTCTCCTGGCTCAGTGGTTAGCACTGTTGCCTCTCAGCACCAAGAACCCAGGTTTGATTTCAGCCTCTGCATCTGTCTGAAGTTTGCATATTCTCCCTGTCTGTATGGGTTTTTTCCAGGTGCTCTGGTTTCCTCGCACAATCCAAAGAGATGCAGGTCAGGTGAAGCGGCCATACTAAATTGCCCATAGTGTTAGGTGCATTAGTCAGAGGGAAATGAGTCTGGATGGGTTACTCTCCGGAGGGTTGGTGTGAACTTGTTGGACTGAAGGGCCTGTTTCCACTCTGTAGGGAATCTAATCTAACCTAAAAAAAACATGGTACTGCCAATAACTTGCACCCTAACTGTTTTGAAAAATGGCAGTGGTAAAACAGCTAAGTTAGTGGCATTGAATAATTCATCTAAACTTAAGTGCATGATTTGTGTTGCTGTTTAGTGAAGTCCTCCTTGGGTATCCACTTTGATTGTTATAGCTGGCAACTGTGCTGCTAGTGCCAGTAGGTGCCTGCTAGAATCATTGAAATATGGACAAAGTTTGCCATACATTACAAGCTATAGAATTGGTGTTACATAATACTTTCTTTCTCACGAACTCACTTATCTTGAGGTGGAGAAGAGTGGAGTACCTTGCGCCCAGTGTGACAACTTGGAAGCCAGATTATGTTTGTATTTTAGTGCTAAAGCAAATGCATCAACTTTAAATCTACTAGATATATGTAGTTTCTTCCAAGATGCATTTCTGATTATCAAGGTGTTCAATTATAGTGAGTTAAGAGAAAACAAGGATTGCAGATGCTGGAGATCGGAGTCTAGGATGTGGTGCTTGAAAAGCACAGCCAGTGACGCAGCATCCAAGGAGCAGCAGAGTTGGCGTTTCAGGCATCAGCCTCATTCTTTATGAAGGGCTGATGCCAGAAACATCAACTGTTCTCCTCAGATGCTACCTCACTAGCTGTGCTTTTCCAGCACACACTCCTTGACCATTGTAGTGAATGGAATGAACACCCGTCGTGCATGGGTGGCACAATCAGTTTTGTACCTGGTGGATCTCCAAGTTTTATTTCAGTTTCTTAGCTTGTTGGCCATATCTTTTTTCTATAGGGCCTGTTTCCACGTGGATTCCTTGGCCCAACAAGTCCTCACCAATCCTGCGAAGAGTAACCCATCCAGACTCATTTCCCCAAACCCTATTATCCTATATTTACCCATGACTAGTTCACCTAACCTACACATCCCTGAACACTATGGCCAATTTAGCTTCACTAATTCACCTAACTTGCACATCTTTACAATGTGGGAGGAAACAGGACCACCTAGAGGAAAGCCACGCAGACATGAGAATGTGCGTCAGTTGCCCGAGGCTGGAATTGAACCAGGTCCCTGCTGCAGTGAGGCAGCAGTGCTAACCACCAAACCACTGTGCTGCCTTCAGACTGCCTTCTCTAATATGTTGGAGACTGCACAATTATAACTACTGAGTCTTCCTCACTATTCTATTGGCAACCTAAGCAGTTGGACTATTGGCTCCAATGAAGAATTGCTGGAAGGAATCATTAATGTTTTGCAAATGACAGCATCTCACAGCATATAATTTTAATATGTGGGTGTTCTAGGCAGTTCAAAGTATATGGTTTATTTATTTATTGAAACTATCTTCCTGTCAGTTAACTTTGATACTAAATTAACCAGGTGGTAACTAAATTCATACAGGATTTTAGGGCTTTGTAAACTGCTGGCTGTGTAGCAACATATTAGGTAAGGTTTTGGAACTTGCTTTTGAACTTTGATCAGAAAGAGCATCAACCTTTAGATTACTGACTCTTCCTGGGAAATGTCTAGTTTCCCTTGAGGAATTGCTTTTTGGTTTGTGTACTGTAATTTTGAAGTAGCAATTAAGGATCTATAAAAACATGGATTAGTACAGTAACAACTTGATTAAAGTAAAACCGCTTGAAAAATAATAATCCCTTCCTTTTCCTCTTTTAACTTGCAATTCATTTCACTTTCCTTGTTTTTGAACAGACCTATGTTTGTTACATTTATTTCTTTTTATTCCTTCTCTCTTGGGAAGTTGAAGCTGGCTAATTGGCTTTCTAAAATGGCATATTCTGATAGATTAGGTGGATGTAACGTGATATGGAGGTGGGTGGGGTGGGGAGGGTGGTGGTGGTGAGATGGGGCGGGGGGTGCAGTTGCTGCTGTTTTCCAGCAGTTCTTGCTTTCTGCTGGCCAAACTCATTTCATTGGTTCAGATTTTGTCAGGGGCACGAAGAGAGAAATGCTCCCAGGAAAACATTACTGGTTTCACCAGCTACACAAACGAAGTAGTGAAGTCAACAAGACAGTGAAGAAGTTTCAATAATTGAATAAGCTGTTGTTTTTCAGTGGGTTTATAGCTGGTATGAGGATTGGCATAAAAGCAGTAACATAATTTTGGAACCTAATCATATATATGATTAGAAAGTGGTAGAGTGAAGAACTTTTTAATAGATTAGATTACTTACAGCGTGGAAACAGGCCCTTCAGCCCAACAAGTCCACACTGACCCTCTGAAGAGCAACCCACCAGACCCCTTCCCCTACATTTACCCCTTCACCTAACACTACAGGCAAGTTAGCATGGCCAATTCACCTAACCTGCACATTTTTGGACTGTGGGAGGAAACCGGATGAAACCCACACAGACACAGGGAGAATGTTCAAACTCCACACAGTCAGTAGCCTGAGGCTAGAATTGTACCCCGGTCTCTGGCGCTGTGAGGCAGCAGTGCTAACCACTGTGCCACCGTGCTGCCCATTAGTAACCCCTAAACTACATCTATAATATTTCATATCAACTTCAGTGCCTTGTAGGTGCTGACCTTCTAGTATCTCGGACTGTCAGTTCCAAGAAAGAGTCACTCAAAATGTTAACTGAGTTCTCTCCACAGATGACGCCAGACCTGCTGAGCTTTTTCAGCTTTTTTTTTTGTTTGCCTTGGACTGTCTGGGCTAAGTATGTGTGAGCTCAAATTGATTGGGAGTTGTGTTGCTATTGAATCCAAGGTGTAACAAATGCTAACTTTGTCACCAAATCCTCTTGCTGTGTTCAAACAAGTGTAGCCTGATCAACCATTTTGGATTTTTGATTAGTCCTGAGGTGAGGCTTTCCTTCTCTTCCTACGAAGGGTGGGGAGAGGTGGAAGGTCAGGCAAGTATTGCTACGTTGGTAAGTTTCTCCTCACTTCCACTGGAGCTCAAATAAGATTCCTTTAGCGGATAAGCAAATTAAGTAAAGCAGCATTAATTGGATGTTTTTTTAAAAAACCAGCATGTTTACTTATCTTTGACTCTGTGCCATCATTGAATAAAATGAGATTTGAATTTCAAGAGAACTTCACGTTACTACTGTACTCCAAGACTCCTTTACTTTTGTTATGCCCAAAAATTGATTGGTCTTAGTTTTGAATGTAATTATTATCTGAGCAGTCAGTCCTCTGGGATAAAATATTTTAAAGAATATTATTCCTTCTGTGAATGAAAGAATCTAATTAGTCTGACATGGGCAGCACCTTATCCTGAGGTTATGCCTTTTAGTTTGAGACTAGCATTCGTTTGTAAAGCCTGCTCAATTTGAAAGTAACACTGGTATTGCCATTTAAATGCTTGAAGTCCTGAGAACCCCTTTTCCCTAATTCTATTTATAAACTACACTTTTCAGTCTGTGACTTGATTTGGAAATACATTGAAAAAATCTAAGCTCATGACCATAGTCCTTGTGGTTACTGGCAATACAGCAATAAACATTCGAACAAGTTCAGTTGGTTATGATTTAGAGGTCAAAAACATTCACCCCATTTCCTTACTTTGCAACTAAAGGCACAGATTGAATTGACTAACTTAGCACAGCAAGCAGTTGGATCCAAGATAACTTTCATTTGTTCCTCAGGTACATGTTGAATAAAACTGCTGAAATACTGGGTTTGTGGGAAGAAAGTATTTGCAAGTTCTAGGATTGCAACCAATGCAAAAAGTAGTACCTAACCTGTTAGGATCTGAGGTCCTGAAGTAACTACCTTGCAGCACTGCATCATCCATTGATAGATTTAAACAGTGTAGTGTTTTCATTTGGCTTCCCATTGTAAGCTGCTTTTTTTCTTGAACATGCTGTTCTTGGGACTCTTTTACCTGCATTAAGTCTGAAAAAGGGGATGGTTAATGCTGAGACTGGAATCTCTCATCTTCTGTTCTGGCAGACTGCTCCTGCCACTGTGCCCATTGAATCAGTGCACTGGAAACTAAGGTTGATGTAGTTGAGTTTAAATTTGATTCTATTGTAAGCTTTGGCCGATCCGACCCTAACCAGACAGTTCTCCGCTGGTGTTGCACATGGTTCAAAACCAAGTAAAAGGGACGATAAAGTGAGTCGGAGGAGGTGGGGTGGGGGGAGGATGTGAATAATTGGACTAGGGCTTGTTGGTCTTCCACCTTTATGATCTACTTTGTTCTGAGTCAAAGTTCTGGGTAAACTAAATAGCTTCACAACTGATCTAGGTATCGATTTTAAAAATAGAGGGGTACAGATGGTTAATGGCTGTCTTTTCCCTAGGATGGGGCATTTCAAGACAAGGGGACACTTTTTTTAATGAGCAGAGATTTTTTTAAAAAAGACATGAGGGCAAATATTTTACACAGGGTGGTTTGTGTGTGAAATGAACTTTGAGGAAGTAGTGGATATGGGTATAATTTTAATGTTTTGGATAAGTACCTGAACAGGAAAGAGCAGGCAAGTGTCACTAGTTTAGTTTGGCATTGTTAAGCATGGGCTAGTTGGACTGAAGGGTCTGTTTCCGTGCTAAATGTCTTCTCAGCTGAGTAGCCAGAAGAGTTGCACTTTAAGAGGGTGTATTGACTACATAAGTTTTGTACAGCCGGTTTTCATTTTATAAATGTAAGTGTAGAAGTTTTAATAAGTAAAAACCAGCAAAGAGTGACAGACTTCATTGTGGGAAATTGTTTTGAGCAGGAGCTATGTTGTGATGTGAGTCAATTTATGATGGTATTAGACAATATGGATTGAGGCCAAACCTCTTTGCTTGAGGGAAGTTCATGTGAAAAAGTATTAATTGGGTTAATGAAGGGGAGGGGTCGCATTCCAGTAAATAGACAATGAGAAGAATGGGGAGAAAGGAAGACTGAGATGTAATTTTGAGTAGTCAATGGCACGAAGGTCTGCTTAAGTGAAGAGGCTGTTTTATAGTTAACCAAACTTGTTTTCTATACCTCCTGCTTAGCTGTACAATGTTGACCAGATCAATGTTGGTGAATAGTTGTTGCTTAGCAATCTGAGTCTGCTGGTGATCATGGTGGGGGGAAGGAAGGATGAGAATAGCATAATATTCCCTGATTAGAGAAAGGAATTTCAAGTGGGTTGTGAAATACTCTGTATTGCTGCTTCTGCAATGCAGTTGTTCTCTTTCAGCTTTCATTCTACCCTCTGTTCACCAGAGACAATTAGCCAGAATTTGCTCTTAAATGAGAAGTCCTGTCATTCTCTATTTTTCAGAGCAAATCAAACAGCAGCTTCAGTCAAGTTTTAAATTCAAAGCGCAGTTTTATTTGTCTATCCCTAAGCTACATCTTGCGCCGCTTGGTTCCCCATTCAAATCTTCTGAACAATGTTAAGCTCCTGTGCTTGTACAGTGAAAATAAGCTAAACTTGCAATGGATGTGGAGTTTACCCATTTAGATCTTCCTGTCAGACACTCTCACTGAAAAGTTCCTGTTCTAACAAATGTAGAACCTAATTCTTTTGCTTATAACTGAATGTGTAGTTTTGGTCTCCTTCCTATTGGAAGGATGTTATACCCGAAAAGGATTCGGTGGGGGGGGAAAAGTTACAAGGATGTTGCTTAGGTTGGAGGATTTGAGCTATAGGCAGAGGCTGGGGCTGGTTTCCCTGGAACGTCAGAGGCTGATGGATGACCTTGTGGACACTAATAAATTCATGGGGGGCATGTGTAATGGATGTAAGTTTGCTCGCTGAGCTGGAAGATTTCTTTCCAGATGTTTCATCACCCTACTAGGTAACATCTTCAGTGAGCCTCTGGAAGAAGCACTATTAATTGCTTTGCCTGGAGGCTCACTGAAGATGTTAATTAGTAGGGTGATGAAACATCTGGAAATGAACTTTCCAGCTCAGTGAGCAAACTACATCCAGAACCTCAATCTGAGCTACAAATCTTCTCAAATTGCTAGGGTATGCATAATGTCAAGAGTTTAAGTTGCAATATCTGTCTGAATGTTGATCTAATATTAGAATTAAACTGCACTCCACATTCTGGAAGTGGGTTGGGATGACGTGAATCACCCACACTCCGATTAGACAGTCATTTGTTATTATCCTATTATCAAGTTAAACTACCATTCAATCTCTAGATCAGTGGTGCTGGAAGAGCACAGCAGTTCAGTTGGATGCTGCCTGAACTGCTGTGCTCTTCCAGCACCACTGATCCAGAATCTGGTTTCCAACATCTGCAGTTATTGTTTTTACCATTCAATCTCTTCCATTCAAATGTTTTCCTAAGCCATTCCCTGAAGTTAAGTATGTTGCACCTGCATTGTCTTGGGGAATCTGAGTCAGGAAATCATCTGCATAATGATTCCCCAGGATTAGGGCATTACATTTACATTATCTGAGGATCTCCTGCTACTATTGTACCTGGGGTAACATGTGACTGAGGGTGTAATGAGTTGTTTGAGTGGCATGTGACTATGGGGGAGTGGCCAGAGTATCTGTAAGTATGACCAACTGACCTGTATAAAGGAGATCACTTCACATGCCTGCGAGGAGGGTCAACGGGGGCACCTAGCTTGTACAAGCTTTAATAAACTTTTTGTTGAAGTTGATGTGTGTGAATTGTATCCTGTGAAACTTTTAGGAAAAGAACTTAACATGTGGATAGGGTTTTCCCTGGGATGTGGGAGTGTAGAACTAGAGGGTTTGGGGTGAGAGGGGATAGATAGAAAAGGAACCTAAAGGTGCAATTCTCTCAGGCAGTGTGTGGAATGAGGTGATGGAGGCTGGTACAACTACACCACTTAAAACGCATCTGGATGGGTATATGAATGGTAAGGGTTTGGAGGGATGAGTCAAGTGCTGGCAAATGGGACTAGAATAGGTTAGGATATCTGGTCGGTGTGGGTGAGTTGGATGGAAGGGTCTGATTCTGTGCTGTACATCTCTAACTCTGTAAGTTAAACCACTTGTCTTTCTCTTGGTATGTTTTTTTGTCTCATTTTTAAACTTCCTGTAGTTGCTTAAATACTAAATGCACTCTATTTTAAGATGTTTATTTCCATCTTCAGTCATGAATTAATCACTTCAAAATCTTTTGATCTCTTTTTATTTAAGGCTTGGCTGGGTCCTAGATATGTTGAATTGGGTGCTTCAACGTTTTGATGCTTCATGTAAAATCAGCAATTTGTACAAAAGTTTGGAAACTTTATCAGGCAAAGACAAATGAAGCAAACAGCAAAATCTGGCCTATTAGCATGATGCTTTCCATCTAAGTAGCTGTTGCTGTTCGTTGAACCATCTGTGTATGTTATGTCCTTGAACAAATATGTAGTTTTCTTTTGCATGCCTGCCTTTATGCAAGACAGTACATAAACCTTTTGCTAAGGTTTTTTGGGGCTAACTATCTCCTTTTAAATATGCATGGTGCAGCACTTACATTCCTAAAGCAAAGAAACTAAATAGACCATTCTCCTCTTGAGCATGTTCTGCCATTGAATGAGATAATGGCTGATTTGTGGCCCAATTGTCAGAATAGCTGCTTCCCTGCTGTAAGTTATAGTCATACAGATCCTTTGGTCTAGCATGTCCATGCTGACCAAGTTTCCCAACCTAGTCTAGTCCCACCTGTCTGTGCTTGGCCCATATTCCACCAAACAGTTCATATTCATGTGTTTAAATATCCTTTTAAATGTTGTAACCGTACCCATATCCACCACTTCCTCTGGAAGTTCATTCCACACAAGAACCACACTGGGAAAAAGTTGCCCCTCATTCCTTTTTAAGTCTTTCTCCTGGCCTCTAATATTCCCCATCATATTGCCCACCCCAAACCTTAAACCTGCCATTCACTTATCTATATCACTCATGATTTTTGTAAACCACTTTCAGGTCACCTCTCAACCTCCTATGCTCCAGTTTTTAACACACAATCATAGCCTCTCCCTTAAAACTCAAATCCTCCAGCTCTGGGAACAGATATCTCCTATATTCGTTATTCTTTCTCTATAGCTATAATATTACTTTGCATTGTGTTCTAATCCCTGATGTACTTGTGACTTATTTGATTAGCGCACAAAACAATAACTTTCATGTGACACTAAATCAAGTCAATCAAATTAGCCCATATTGTATAAAACATGGGATCATACCTCACCTGGAATATTGCATCCAGTTCAGGGCACTTTTATTTTCCTTAGGAAGAATGTTCAAATGTTTAGAGTACAAAAATGGTTTAACAATGCTCCTGGGAGTTTAGAGATTGGGAAGTTGGACAGTTGAAGCTCTTTTCCTGAAGAAGGAAAAGTTGAGAAGAGACTTGATGATGGATGTTTTTAGAATTGTCACAGGTTTGCTAACCCTTCCCATTGGATGGATTGAGAAGCGGAGGTTGTAGATTTATGGTAATTAGCAAAATAAGCAACAGCACCATTCAAAACTTGTTCATGCATCAAGTGGTTGAGATCTGGAATGCTCTGCTTGCGTGGTGAATGCAGATTGAATAGAGCTATTGGAGAGAGTTGAAAAAGGAATATGCAGATCTCCAAGGAAAGTGGCACTGGATAGGATTTAATCCTGTCTAGCTGTTTTGTTTTGTGCTGCAATCATTCAATGATTTTATGCTTCAGATGAACTGTTTACTTAACATTTTTGCCTGGTGATTGACAATCCTGTTTGAGATTGCTGTGGCACCATCCCATATATGAAACAAGAAAGCACACTACCATTTTAACAGCTCATTTTGTTCATATGACTTAGAATCTGCAAGTATTTGTTGCTACAGGTATCTCTCTCGGGAATAAAACTAACATTTGTCTAAAATCTGCAATAGGCTTTAAATCCAGATTGATAACACTAATAAGTAATGCTGAATTATAGGCCATGTTGTTCGATTTTAATGACTCAATTTTATAGTATTGATTTTAGCCAGTTAAAATTTAAATACTCCGCATTCTGTTTGGATGTACTAATCCAATGCTTTATTAGTCATTGCAACGCTATTACATTTCAGTTCACATTGCTGTCTAGATTTTACTTTTGTAGCCAGGCCAGATTAGTGGCAAGAGTTTGTCTGCTGGTCATACTTAAGGTAATTAAGGAAGTCCAATTCAATTTCCAGTGAGCATGAATAATTTCGTAGTCCTGATTCCTATTTAGCATTTAATCATTTCACAAACTATTATGGTATGAAAAGCAGATATTCCCTGCTGTGTATCTGACATCCAACACGGGACTTGCATATGTGCAATCTCGGGATATACTCCAGACCATTGTGAGCACTTTTAATGGAGGCAGATGAGAGAATGGCCTCTTCCCTGAACATCTGCAAGACTAAGGTCCTCCTCCAATCTGGCATGGTGTTGTGGAGCAAACCCCTGATCCTCCACATCCATGGGACAATGTTGACTACTTCCAATATCTCAAGCTTCCTGTTGGCTGAAGCACCTATTGATTTAAGGGATCCAGCACAGCCTCTCTGCTGGTGCAACCATCCAGCTGTCTGAGGAAAAACATGTTTGAGGACCATAACATCAAACCTGGCACCAATCTCATGGTTTCCAGAGCTGTAGTGGTTCCTGGCCTCCTATATGCCTCTGGAAACGTGGACTATCTGTATACACACATTAAGGTGCTGGAGCTGTACCACCAATGTTGCCTGCACATAATCCTGCAAATCTGCTGGGACGAAAGATGCACCAACATCGGCATCCTCGACCAGGCTGACATTCACAGCACTGTTCATTCAGCGCAGCTACAATGGGCTGGGCATGCCCTCCACGTGACTGGTGTGAGACATCTCAAACAGATGCTTTACTCAGATTTGCAATGGTAGCTTAGCCCCAGGTGAACAGAGGAAGTGCTTCAATGGTACCCTCAAGGCCTCACTAGTGAGGTGTGCCATTCCCACAGACCCCTGGGAATCACTGGTCCAAGACCTTCAAGTGGAGGAGAGGCATCTGGGACGGTGTTGAGCACCTCTATTTATTTGCTACTGGGTGGGGGAAAAGCCAGGGGAAACGAGTGTGCTGCTACATCATGCCCCACTCACCTTCCTGCAGCTTTCACCTGCCCCATGTGTAACAGACTGCAGTAGCAGCAGTCTGTACAGTTGCCTATGGATTTGCCTGAGCGGAAGAGAGTTGTTATTGTCTTTGAGCAACTGCCAACGAATGGGACTTTTGAGAGCTTCTACAATGCAATACAAAAGCACTCCAACCACAACGCCATAAACAAACACAGATCTAGATACCATCTATCAACCCCTCAGAAAATGAACTGGAAGGACATCACAAACCCCAGGAACTCCATCCAGGACAAATGTGAAGAAAGTTGTAGGTCATGCCATAAAATGGCCAGAAGCAGCAAGGAGGTAAAAATTGGTCAAGTGATAGAAAACTGAGATGGTCCATGTGGGTACCTTTTTTTTGGACTGGAGGAAGGTTGGTGCAGCAGGTCCCTAGGATTTTGCAAGGTTTATAGCTCAGGTTGAGGTTTAGGGTGTAGGTTTGCTCACTGAGCTGGTTTGATATCCAGATGTTTCATTACCTGGCCAGGTAACATCAGTGGTGACCTCCAAGTGAAGCGAAGCTGTTGTCTCCTGCTTTCTATTTATATGTTTGCCCTAACTAACAAACTTAAGACCCAGTACAACCCATGGGCAAAACCAACGTCGTCTACAAAATTCCGTGCAAGGACTGTCACAAACACTACGTAGGACAAACAGGAAGAAAGTTAGCTACCAGGATACATGAACACCAGCTAGCCACAAAAAGACACTACCCTCTCTCCCTCGTAGCCCTACACATGGATGAAAAAACCCACTGTTACGACTGGGACAACACCTCTATTCTGGGACAGGCTAAGCAAAGACATGCCAGAGAATTCCTAGAGGCCTGGCACTCCAACCACAATGCCATAAACAAACACATAGATGGTATCTAGATCTATCAACCCCTCAGAAAACGAACTGGAAATGACATCACCACGAACCCCATCCAAGACAAACATATAAATAGAAAGCAGGAGACAACATCTTCGCTTCACTTGGAGGTCGCCACTGATGATGTTACCTAGCCAGGTAATGAAACGTCTGGATATCAAACCTACAGCTCAGCGAGCAAACCTACACCCTAGTTCCCTAGGAGTTGGTATTGGGACACTTGCTTTTCCTAATGTGTATTGATCCCGGTCTTTAGTGTGCAAAGAATAATTTGCAAAGTTTGCGGATGGCAAAACTTGGATGAGTTGTACACTGAGGTGGGCAGCATGAAACTCTAGAAGGAAATTTAAACAAGTGGGCAGATGTGTAGCAGATGAAGTTCAATGTAGAGAAGTGTGAAGTTATGCATTTTGGCAGGAAGAACATTGAAAGACAACATAGTATAAGGGATGCAAATCTAAGGAGTGCAGGAGCAGAGACATGTGCATGGATCACTGAAAGTGGTAAATCCTGGTGTAGGAAGTAATAAGTGTATAGCAGTGTCCGTTTTATCAGACAGGGCAGAGAATACAAAAGCAAGATGGTGAACCTGTATAAGGTGCACGTTTGACTTCAGCTGGAATGTGTATGGTTCTATCTACCACAGTAGGAAGAATGTGAGCACAATGCGAGTGCGCAAAAGCGGTTTACAAGCTGGCTTCAGGGATTCGGAGCTCTAGGGTAGATTTGAAGACGTTACGACTTTTGTTTTCCCTTGGAGAGAATAGGGCTGAGAAGAGTTGATGGCTTTACTATGGTGTGTGAGATGCTGCTGATCCATTGAAGTAAACCCCTCTGCCTGCTAATTAAGAGTTGCAATGACTGACTTCATGGAGGTGGATTTACAACTTTGTCATGGTGAGCAGTACAGGAGAATAAAAAGGGAGAAGTTGTCATTTTCCCAAGACTGCTGATATGAACTTTTAACTGAAAGTTGAGCAGATGTGTAGATGTCAAATAGTGCTAACTTCAAACTTTGATTACATTTGAAATAAACTAGATTTGCAAAAGGACACTTGTCTTAAGTTCAGTCATCTAAATCCATTGGCGAGGTCTATTGCTGTCCAATGACTACTTTCTGGTTTTTGGAAGTAACACATTAGTGAAAGCAATTTTGTTTTACTTTGAATTTTTTAAAAAATCTCTCCACTTGGGAGGCGTATGTTACTTCAGAGGGGAAATGGGTCAATGGAGTAATAACAGAATAAAGTAAAAGCAAAATACTGTGGATGGTGGAGATCTAAAGGCAAAATGCTGGAAAAACACTGGTCTGGTAGTATCTATGAAACGAGAAACAGGAGTTAAAGTTGAGAATACAGTGTGACCTGTGTTTGAACTTGACACCTAACTTCTGTTTTTCTCTTTGCATAGAACAGACCTGAGCTGCTTCAGCACTTTTCTCCTGGTAAATAGAGCATTTGTGGGCTAATATTATTCTTGAATAGTATAATGGAAGGCTTGTGAATCTAGGTTCTACATTGTCTTGTTCAAGTTAAGAAATCTTATTGTTCAGAAATCGGGGGATAACACTTTAAGACCTCCACTGGAATCACGAGGAGCAAAGGAATTTGGAAGGAGTCATCAGTGGAGATCTTCAAAATACAGTACGCCAATTGAAACAGAGAAGGACAAGTGGAGAAGCCATTTGATATGTTGAATGTACGTTCATAGTCCCTTCAGGCAACCTTAGAGCAGTTGATTATATCTGAGCAGTTCACTGAAAGAATGTCTTGATAATGTGGCCATAATTGTTACTGCAGTGAAAAATTCTTAAACCCAAGTTTTTGTCTTCTATTTTACAATTGGCCTTAAAATGAGTAATGAACTAACAGTAAGCAAGACTTGTGGTAAACCTGCAAACCAGCCACTCTTTGCTTAAAAAGTTAATTAGAAGATGGACTGATGTGGTAAAGCCCTGTGTGATATCAGGGCCTTAAAATGAAGGCAGTGATTATATGGAGATGACGAAAATGACAAGATTGAAGTCAAATCAAGAATACACAAAATGAACCTCACATTACGAATTTGTTCTCCTATTCAGCATATAGTTAACTTATCAGGATTGAGACCAGCATTACTTTCTCTATAATGTGCTGGAGTTTTTTGTGGTTTTAATTATTTTTAAAAATGCATTCCTTTACCAGTGTGCTGAATTGCCATGTTAACTCAGCCCACATCAACCTGGGAAACACCTGATATAGTGTTTCTTTAACAACACTTGATTTGGTAGTTGGTTTTAATAGAAGTGGAGAAGTGCCTCAATAGATGAGAGCAAGAGTTCTACGGAGAGTTGAGTCCTGTGCTTCAGAGTGCTTAGATGTCTGGAAGCATTGGGTGTGAGGTACTTTGCTCTGGATGCCAATAGGGTGGGTAGTGAAAGGATAGCTTAGCTTTTAATCTTTTTCTGGTTTATAGTTGAGAGACTTCTGGAGATGTTAATTTGGTGCTGAGGAGCAATAGGTGCTCTGCTTCAAAAGATCCTATGGTATTGTACTATGAAGTGATGGACGAAGAAAAAGCTGAGAAGTAGTTATGAGATGTGTTGGGGTCGCTTGAGATAATTTCACGGTAGTATTATCATAATTTGGACAAAGGATCCATTCCAGCCAATAAGTCTGTGTCTATACTCAATGTTAGCTATGTTTATGTAACCTGACCTGGTGATGCAACTGTCTCCATTTGAAAGAAAACCTTGACAATTTCAGAAGGCAACTGTTTGAATCTGTGTTTTTGACCCCTTTTAGAGAAAATCACTGTACTGCTAGTTTTCTGGTTGTAGTTGATGTAGAACTGTGCTTTTTAACTTTGTTTCTACCCTGTAGGGAATCTGGCCATTTGGCCCAACAACTCCACACAGACCCCCCTCAAGCATAACTCATCCAGATCTGTTTCCCTATATTTACCCCAACCAATGCACATAACACTATGGGTTATTTAACATGGCCAATAGACTTAATCTGCGTTGCTGAGGGAATTAGTTGCTGAATATTTAGGAAATCCTGCTTACAGATATCCAGAAACCCATGGTTAGAGGCCAGTGACTGGTTAGGTTTAGAAAAGCTGTCACAACAACAAGTTTGTCTATAGAAGCCTGATGGCTGACAGAGTTAACCTGCCTGGCCACGTCTGCAGAAAGTGAGTCTTGAACTATTTCAGCTGTTTAGGAAGAAAATGAGAGAGGTGTGTTAGTTTGTATTTGTGTCTCTTGGGAGAATGAGTGCTAATCATATCTAAATGTGCAGTGTCAGTCAAGTTCAAAATCTACTTACCTGATGTTTTGAAAAGGATATTGCTGGGAAAAGAGTTGAAATTTTCTTCTAGTTGTTTAGGATGATCCTATTCTGAAATATATAAAGCTGCATTTACTTTTGTGAAATTGCATTTTTTTCAGTTTTTAAAAAAAAGCACTGTGTGAATATGTTCAGTGACTGATCATCACTGGAACCAAATTGCAAAAAATAAACTTATGACCTGCCCAGCCTGGTTTCACTTGGGGATATGACCTGTCCCAAAATTATATCCACTGGGTTCATAACACCTTATGACATGTTAGGTCATGGAATAGCAAAAGCATTGCAGCTGCAGCATTTTCAAACTTTAAATTTAAAACATATCTTGAAGGGATGTCTAGTGGAAATATAAATTATTTGGTTTGAATATTGATGGAATGTATTTTCACATTACTAAGTCAAAATAAACTCTTCTGTAAATATCCAGATTGCTTGTGAAACACATTTTTAGGATTGTTTTGAAATCAAGTTTTGTGGAGGGTATTACTTTAATCTTTTTGAAGACAGACCAACATATTTTGAGGTTCTAGTAATTATTTCACTTGACCTATATCAATCTGAGATTCACTTAAAATTTATTTCAGATCATGGATAATTCAAACATTCATCGCGTTGCACATGGTTTTTTTATAAATTTGGATTTGGGGTCCAGGGTGTAAAAAAAAATAAATTAATAAAATGGAATAGAACTGATTTTATTCCAGCTTTTAGAATTCTGTTTAAAACTGAATCTATTCAAAGTCCATAGAAACTACGTACCATAAATAGAAGTTATGTCTTGACTGAGCACTGAGATACCAGAAGAGCAACTTCCCAATTCTATTTGCATTATTCTAAAATACGTTGTTTTATATGGCAAATGAGGTAGAGTATCCAAGGGTTAATCTAGGTGATATTCCAAAAAAAATTTGAAGTAATATTCTTTGTTATCCTATATTTAGCTGGGATGACTTTGTACCAGATGAAGTTAGCAGTATAATGCAGTTGTTGCTGGTTTGAACTTGACAGTATTGATGCAAAACTCCTTTGGACATGGTCCAGATTAAGCCTTCCACTGCGCAACACTGCTAAGAGGCCTGCTTTTCATCTGTCTGTTTTAAACATCAGTGGTATCATATTGTATTTCTAGTTGCTGATTTGGAAAGATTGCACAATGCTGATACCCTGTGACTGTAATTTGCTGTCTATATAACTGTAGTATGCATGGGTTTGAAGATTAGTTGTACTATTTTACATAGTGGTGCAAAATGTGGTGTAATTATGTCTTTTTTTTGAGGCTGGTAGTTTAATGACCAGATTTGCATATCAGATCTCACTTGGCAATTCTAAACCGAATACTGGCCTTTCCCTGAACTTTCCCAACTTTAATATTATTTGGATGCTTTTGTTTTTTATTCTTGACTTTGTAACTGTCATCAACTTAGGTTTATGACTTGGGGTTCAGTTTGAACATTTGATGATTTTAAATGGCAGCGTTTATTGGGGGTAGGCAATACATTTTGCAAAATTTCTGAATTTTACTCAATTTAAGTAATGTCTCATTACAGCACTTTTTTGTGGCTCAATTATAGCTTGCATAGTCAAAATATGCATAAAATTTCAGGCAGTTTTTTTTAGCAACTTTCTTAAAGGGGATTAGGTGTAGAAGAAGGTTGAGAAGAGAAGGGTCCTTCTTTTTTCAAATCGGGGGTGGGCTGGGGTGGTGGTACCCTGACCCTCTGTTTTAAGTAGCATTTAGGTGTGATTTGACAAGGCATATGAAGACATTGACCAAGTGTTGGAAATTGGGCATAGAATAGTTTTGTTTTTGACTGGCATGGACTTAATGGGTCAAAGGGCCCTTTTTCCTGCTGTGCTGTAAACCTGCAGTTCATGCAGTCCAAAGAGCTAACATTAATTTTTATTTTAAATCCAGAAAATCTGATACAAATGAATGTTTCTCTCTGCCCTATGTTCCAGGCAGAGGTGTTTCAATACAAGTTTGTTTCCAACCAACATTGTCATGCAGCCCCTAAGGTTCTAGAGCCTCCAGGCTCTTACGTTATGGCGGGAAATGTTACACACGTTAAACATCTAACATTAAATGAAGTAGGAAATGTAAACTTGTGTGGAAAACACCTTGTGCAGTCAGGTCCACATACCTGCAATAGTCTTTGTGGTTGCTAATGGCAATTTTTTTAACCTAATTTTGAGGTTGCGTTGACACATTAGTCAGTCATTTATATGGAAATGGAAACCTAAGAAAACCAGTTACACCAATGTGGGCTGTCAGGAAAATGCCTTTGGAAGCAGTCAGTCATTTAGAGCTGTTCAACATGGAAACATACCTTTTTCAGTCCAACTCGCCTGTACCAACCAGATATCCTCAATTAATTTAATGCCAAGTGCCAGCGTTTGGCCCATATCCCTGTAACTTGTTCCTATTCAGATGCCTCCTTTTAAGTCTTGCAATGCCAGCACTGTGGCCTAAACTTAGGCTCAAAAGTTAGAATGCCGAAATGATTGGGGTTGCAAGTGTTTGAGAGTTCATTGGTATGTGATTTACATTTTAAGAATGTTTGTTTGTCTTTGTTACAACCCTGCTGGCAGTAGCCATACCAAATTTCCAAACTGATTAAAAAGTGGGTTGAACTTTTTTAAAGGAGGCAACTGTCTTTTTTCCCCATGCTTGAGCAGACCTGGATGAGTTATTTTCCTTTTTGGGGCAACTGGTGTGCTATTTCAAAGATAACTTGCCATGTTATGCAATCTGAACTGATTTGAAAGTATTGGAACGTGGGTAACTTATTAAAAACTAATTACAGTTTTCCAGTCAAGTAGATGGTTTCGCTTTCCCCCCTTGTTTAAGAAACACTGCTTTTTTTTTGTTTCAGTTCAAGTTGTTAGTTTAACTGTTGAACATCCTCAATAGGACATTTGATCAGGAGCCATGGATGATTCACTTGCTGCAACACACTTTTTATTTTTTTGTTCTGTACTATACACGTTTTTTAAAAAACTGCATAACATGGCTTCAGTTTTTTTTTACTGAGCATAATAGTCATTTTTTTTTATGATGTAATTTGAATGCCTTTTTTTTTGGTTCATTAATGTAAGGCAACATGCAAAGCAACACTGAATAACCTATGCTTCTACTGATCTAGACTGCTAGTCAAAATTTCACTGTACACTTCAGATTATCCTTGTTATCCATCATGGTTAGAATTACCATGTAAGCTATCATTTTTTTTTTGATCTAAAGAACTGACCTTACATTAGTTGTAACCTCAATTACAAATGTTGGATGAACTGTTCAATGCGTTGACGTTGAGGTGTTTTAGTTTATTTTTCTGATTTGGTGTCATCCCGATAGTCTGAAATGACCATCTCTCATTTAGTTTTTGGTATTGATTTTATATTGGAAAGTGGACAAAAATTTTGAGTTTAGATAACTGTGTGGCTGTTTGGTCCCAAAATAACATTTGACCCAAACATAAATCCATGTTTGTCCTCATGACAGTCAGTGATTATCTTTTTAGACCCTCTTGTGAAGGGGACATCACTGGTCCCTAGTTAGCCTTGATAAGGTAGTGGTGAGTTGCTGCCTTTACATCACTGTCCCATGCGGTTGATCCTACAGTGTCCTTGAAGGGATTTCTATAATTTTTGACCCATTGACTGACTGTGAAGGAATGTCATACACTCACTATCCTGACTTGGAGATGTATTTTGGAGGGGGTCTTTTGGATGACAGTATTCCAATGTCCTTCTAGATGGAAATGGTTGAGAGTTTGGAAGGTGCTATAATGATCTCTTTGAATTTCTGCAGTGCATCTTTGTAGGTAGTAATAGCAGAGCATGTACTATTGACCATTGCAGATGCATGCTTGTGAATGTGCTGCCAATCAAAAGTGAGTTGCTTTGTCCAGAATGTTGTCAAGCTGCTTGTGTTATTAGAGCTGCATGTAACTAGACAAGTGGGGAGTGTTCCATTACACTACACAGATCACTTGTGCCTAGTAGATGGGCAGTCTTTGGGAAGTCAGGTGTTACTTGCTACAGTATTTATAGCCTCTGAATTGCTCTTGTAGCCATTTGTTTGTGGTGAGTCCAGTTGAGTATCTGGTTGATGGTAGCTCCCATGATGTTAGTATTGCCATCACCGAATCCAACACTATTGAATGTTGAGGGATCGTGATTAGATATCTGTTAATGGGGATAGTTGGTTATTAGTTGGCAGTTTTATGGTGTGGAGGTTACATTCCACTTGTCAGCTGAAGC